>NC_071271.1:13460074-13617574 GCF_023375685.1 Ictalurus furcatus | reverse complement strand
ATACCAAAATATTTTTAATTACTCAGGTTTGTTGCTTTTGACCAACTTGTTGATTTTGATGTATGTTTTGGATCATTGTCCTGCTGGAAGATCCCACCATGACCCATTGTGAGCTTTCTGGGAGAGACAGTCAGGTTTTCATTTAATATCTGTTGATATTTGATAGAGTCCATGATGCCATGTATCCTAACAAAGTGTCCAGGTCCTCTCTCAGAAAAACAGCCCCAAAATATTAAAGAGTCACCGCAATATTTAACTGTGGGCATGAGGTACTTTTCCATATGGCTACCTCTCTGTGTGCGCCAAAACCACCTCTGGTGTTTATTGCCAAAAAGTTCTATTTTGGTTTCATCTGACCATAGAACCAGATCCCATTTGAAGTTCCAGTAGTGTCTGGCAAACTGACGATGCTTGAGTTTGTTTTTGGATGAGAGTAGAGGCTTTTTTTCTTGAAACTCTTCCAAACAGCTTGTGGTGATGTAGGTGACTTCGGATTATAGTTTACGAAACTTTCTGACCCCAAGACGCAACTAACTTCTGCAATTCTCCAGCTGTGATCCTTGGAGATTTTTTTGGCCACTTGAACCATCCTCTTCACAGTGCACTGAGACAATATAGACACACGTCCAGCTCCAGGTTGATTCATAACATTTCCAGTTGACTGGAACTCCTTAATTATTGCCCTGATGGTGGAAATGGGCATTTTCAATGCTTGTGCTATTTTCTTATAACCACTTCCCTTTTTGTGAAGCTCAACAACCTTTTGCTGCACATCACAGCTATATTCCTTTGTCTAACTCATTGTTATGATTGACTAAGGGAATTTGGCCTATGTGTTACCTCATATTTATACCCCTGTTAAACAGGAAGTCATGGTTGAACAATTTCCTATTCCGAGGAATAAATATCAAAAAGAATGTACTTCAAATATATTTTTCTCATATGAATTCATAGGGGTGCCAATAATTGTTGCTCACATATTTAATAAAGATATGTTTGCAATTGTTTGATATCCATGAGAGCCAAGTAATTTTCTGAATTTTTTTTTTTTATCAAAAGACAATTTTTCACAGCCTTCTTTGGTCATATTTACCAGGGGTGTCAATATTAGAGGAGGGCTCTGTAAATTCCTATATTTCAGCCAAATCCTGAGGGATTCCCTTATCGGTGTGCTCAATGTTCCTCAATCTTAACCTTGTAGCTGCACTTTTTTCTGCAGATGGACGCTGCTGACTGTGCACACTTAGCACCTTTCTCATCATCCATCTTCTTTAATGAGGGAGGATGGAGTTAGATGATTAGCCATTAGGAACGAATGGCTTCCTCTGAAATGCTTGGTGGTTGGGATTTTTTAGGTGGCTTTTGGGCCATCTAATGTTACTATAAATCTTATCCCACTGTGTGTGAGGTGAAGCACACTCACACTCACACTGTTACTACTATTATTTTTATGAAAATTTGTGTCCTCTCATAGAACTCGTGTCCACTTCTGTTTCCAGTCGTAGCTTTTAACTGCCTGTGAGTTCAAGGTTTTAAAGCTGAATACTAGCACAGATGATAGCAGTAATGGAGCTCTCCTTGTGAAGTGTGATTTATGGCTTGTGAACTACATCCCTGGTATTACTGGTGTGATGGGTGTGTTCATGGTTCTGCAGCTGCCTCCTAAACCACATTTTAGAATCTAAAACTCTGCAGAGGCCTCAGCAAACATGGCATTCAGTAAAGCATGGCGATTGATCAGTGGAGGAAGTGTATATGCTTCCTGGAGTTTAAAGCTCTTTGAGCCATCGCTGCAGATTCGATAAAAGGCTTAGTGAAGATTCTGTCCTCCTTGGAAACAGTCAGTGAAGAATTCAAAACAGCTTTGATTTTTCACTTCTTAGTAGAAACTTTTACTTATAAAAGAGGCAATTTATTGTTCAGGAAACTCAAATGGTCTTATGATACACACCTGAAAAGCTATTCGAATTGCTTCAGTTTTTTCACACACTTGATATGCACATGCACACACACACACACACACACACACACACACACACACACACACACACACACAAAGCAGAAGATTTTCCTGTCGGTGACTATATTTCTTACCAGAAACTTTTACATATTCTCTTTTACATCGCTGTTTCTGGCTTGTTTCTGTTCAAGGCGTGTCTCATCCAAGTCATTATAATGGAGCGGGATGGCTGCTACTACAATCGATTACGCTGTCTACTCTCATTTACTTTACAAGGGTTCCTAGTCCCAAAGAGCTTACAGAGAGGCTATTTTTCTCTCCACCCGTCTCCTTTTTGATTAAGAGGATGTGTAAATAAGGCCACAAACTCCCATTGATGCATGCCAATCTATTTATTGACACTTAAGGATTATTCTCAGTGTTCCTCGAAGACTTCTCAGTGCTGAACAACACACACAGTACAAGTGGTAATACATAGTACAAGAGAATACACTCATCGAGATATCTGGGAGGGGGAAAAAATGAGGCACATTGACAGGTTTTTTCTTTTGTGCTACTTTCTGTACACATTATTAATGGATGATACTATGGGCTCATTTATCAGAGTAAGGAGAGCTTAATCAACACTGGCTTTTTGATTTTACTGTGGCACTTGAGGTCTTTGTTTATACCGTCAGGTCCATAAGTATTTGGACAGTTTTTTGTAATTTTACCTCTGTACACCACCACAGTGGATTTAAAATGAATCAATAAACATAATGATACTTTATTGGTCACCTATACATTACAGCACAGTGAAATTCTTTTCTTTGCATACCCCAGCATGGAAGTTGGGGTCAGAGTGCAGGGTCAGCCATGATACAGCGCCCCTGGAGCAGAGAGGGTTAAGTGCCTTGCTCCAGGCCCAACAGTGGCAGCTTGGCAGCTTGAACCCCTTCTTATCACTTACGCAGAGCCTTAACCACTAAGCTACCACTGCCCCATGTAATTGATGTGATTGAAGTGTAGACTTTCAGCTTTAATTCAACAGGTTTTAATAAAAATATTGTATTAATCATTTAGGATTGACAGCCATTTTTTACAGATTCCCTCCATTTTCACAGGCTTAAAAGTAATTGAACAATTGACTGATAAGTATTTTCATGACCAGGTGTGACCTGTTTCCTCATTATTTCATGACACATTAAAGAGATATAAGGGCTGCGTTTGAAATCGCGTACTGTGACAGTACCTACTGTGTTCGATTTGGTTACTGCTCGGCCATTGATACAATATGTACCGATCAGTATAAGTGAGTAGCATGAATACAGTCTGGGTGTACTTCATCTGCCATGTTGGCATTGTCATGTGACTCACAGCTTAAAAAGAGCCGACGTTCTGCCTTCTGCCATTTTTTATTCTGACAGCTTTTCCGCACTATACTTGTTGCCTTATGGGCTAGCCCAGTGTCCATTGCTTCATTCTGCAGAATCTCAGAGGAAGCAGTAGGTTATCCAGGTATTTCTCGCCTAATGTTTTATGAATACTGAGAATTCGGACATACTACTCCCTGATTTTCGCCTAGTGTATAGTTAGGGTATTCGGATGCAGCCAAAGTCTGGAGTTGATCTCATGTGTTGAATTTGCATTTGGTAGCTGTTCATTGGAACTCTCAATCTGCGGTCCAAAGAGGTGTCGATGCAAGTGAAGGAGGCCTAAAAAGCTAAACATACCTATCAGAGAGTAGCAGAAACTGTGGGTGTTTTGCTGACCTAGTTTGGGTCCACTTCTTCCTTTAGAAGGAAGAGCCACTGCAAATCAATACAAAGCTATTTTGACTGACAGATTTGTATCGTGATGGGAGTGGTCTCTTCGTGGATGACTCCACCCCCAATCCACAAGACATTGAATGGTTTGATAAGTGTGAAAATTATGTAAATCATATGCTTCACAGTCAACAGATCTCAGTCCAGATGAACACTAATGGGAGATTTTGGAGCAACATATTGGGCAGCACTCTTTTCCACCATCATTAAAACACCAGTTGAGTGAATATCCTTCAGACGAATGGTGTTCATCACTCCAGTACAGATCCAAAGACTTGTTGAATCTACACCAAGATGTGTTGATGCTCTTCTTGTGGCTTGTGGTGACCCCACACTTTACTAATACACTTTATGTTATTTTCTTCCTTTAATGTGTCATATGGCTGTGTGTACATGTAGGTAGTAAAAAATTCACTTGGACTGAAATTATAATCTGGATAATAGAAAAACTGAAAAAATAATAGGAGTCATGTTGTTGGATGAAGGTTTGCATAATAATAATGATTTTTATAATGATAGTATCTCAGTTTGTGGATTGTGCGGATGTGGTTTGAGCACCTGAAAGTGTGTGTGTGTGAGTGTGTGTGTATGTGCTTTTGAGAAAGACTGCAGGCAGTCATCCGGAAAGCGCAGCTTTTTCCTTGTTTAATATGCAACATGCAATCTATGTCCCATCTCTCCTCTGGGAAGGATATGCTGCATTGGTAATAATATCTGATTTGGTTGTGTACCTCTTCCCTTCAAATACATCGAACTGCTCCGGGCACCCTCAGCTGTTTAATCAAAGGTCAGTGGAAGACTCATTGATTTAGCATTTTAATTTTATTTGTGCCGGGCTCCGAGGGGGACTGGCATTAAGCATGGTGGAGGCTCTTTGTTTTGTAAGAGGCTGTGAATGTCTGCGTGTCTGCAGAGACCAGGCCTGCCTCGCTTCCTGCTTAATAAGTGTGAGATGCGGCCCAGACACCTCTGTAATAGCCACTAACACTTATTATCCTGCCTGATATTGGAAATCCACATGTTGTCATTGAGGGATCTCGGAAAAAAAAGTTTAAGAAGGGAAAATAGAGTACAGAAATACTCTATCCCCCCCCCCCCCCCCCCCCCCCCCACACACACACACACTCCCACCCCCTTAAATGCACAGACTTTTCATATGATGTTTCACTAGCACCCTGTCGCTCTGGGTAAGTACGACAGAAATGATTTCAGATGCCTGCTAACAGCTTGCTCGGTTCACATGGATGGCTAAATGAATGGAATGATCTTTTTGGGGGTTACAGACAGAAAACCCAAAGATCTCCATGCTGCTGACACACAGAAGCAGATGTTGTTTTGTTCTGTTGTGCCCTCTCCTTCGTCTGACTTTACCAGGGCTGTGGAGAGACCTCAGCATATCGCGTTCTTCATTAAGAGATTCTGTTAGCCACTGCACTAGTCAGCCTTGTCATTAAGCAGCCTGGAGTGCTTTTGATTGGCTGCCAGCTCTAGTGCTGGGCTGGGAGCTCACTCTGCCGATACTGCCCTGAACTCTGACACAGATGGCCAGAGAGATCGTTACCTGAGCCCTCACACAAGGTTTTATACAATCTGAGTGCACTAATTAAGACATAGCAGGGAGGGAATTGTTCTGAGTTGCTTGAGCTATGATGGCTCAGTGCTTTTTTTTAACACATACAACAGTGCTTCATTTATCAAGGGTGTATCACATATACATACATGCATACATACATACATACATACATATATATATATATATATATATATATATATATATATATATATATATATATATATATATATATGAATGTGTCAGAAGCACATACTCTATTGTTACATTCTAATATTGTCGAAGTATACACACACACACACACACACACACACACACACACACACACACATATATATATATATATATATCGACAATATTAGTATGTAACAATAGTGCTTGTTATGGTTTATTTCTATTTCAAGGGATACAAATGGTTCTCATTTGGTTTGTGAGGTGTTGTATTTTGGTTGTGTTTGTGCTGTGTGAGAAGCATCTAGCTTGGGTACAGCAGGTACAACAGCTCCCAGCAGCCCCCACCCCCCTGCTCCTGCTGCCTCCCTCCCGTCTGCTGAGAAATTGCTCCTGACAGCTGATTTGTTGGTTGTCAGAAGTGGTCGTTGGGCGACTGATAAGGGTGCGGAGGCCCAAGATGGAAAACTAACTGCTTCTCATGATTTCAAAGGCAGCTTTATCAAGGCACGGCTGCAGACACATGTAAATGTCTCCCAGCAGAAGAGGGACATTTTCCCCAGACTGGTTTTACTCTTTAAAAAGGCACCCATAGTATGATTTAAACTCGTACATTTCCTGAGAAAACTCAGGACTTATTCTATCATTAAACTGTTTTTGAACTTGTTATTCGTTCTCACTTTTTTATTTATTTATTTATTTTTAAACTTATGGTTATTGCCGTTCCAGCAATATGCAGGCATATTGTAACAAAGAACAAAGGAAGAAGAATGGATCATGAGGTGGGATAATCAGGCCCTGAGAGAGTGCGACCAGAACCACAGATAGGAAACTGTGACATCTTTTCTGATTAGCTGACGCAGCAGGCCGGCTCTGCAGTGTTTAAAGGTATAAAAGCAGTGGATGTGGAAATGGCCCCAGGGTGGCTGGGTCGAGACAGGCGGATCTGTCAAACAGAGTGGATGCGTCAGGTGTAGAAAGAGTGAGAGAGATTGAGGCAGCAGAAAGCTAGCATCTCAGGTCCATATGCCTGTCACCCAAGGGCTTACTAGGAAAGGTGAGAAGGAATAAGAGAACAGGACATATTGAGGGTTATACGTCAGAGCCAGGAGTGCAGAGTGGGACACGGTCCAGCCTCCAGCCAAGCATCAGCCTGAGGCAACAAGAGAATGCCCTAATGGGCTCATACAGGAAGCCGTTGTCAGAGGAGAGGTCACAGTAATTGGCTGCAAATTGCACTCCAATATCCGCCTATGAGAACCCGAGCCAGAGGCTCTCATAACTCGTGTCATTTCAGGGGTGTCAGCCGGAGACACTGCCGCACCGTGGCAGGAAGAGGAAAGGACCCTTCCTCTCACCCAGAGGACGAATTTGCACAAGTGACATTAGGGCAATAACCATACATCACCTTCTAGTCTGTATATACAGAAATGACCGGCGTTAACCTTTACTCCGTTCCAACATGAAGGGCTTGTATATTTACACTCTGACTCATGCCACAGATATTAGAACACCATCCAGTGACCTCCTAATACTTCAACAGTGCCCAGTCCATCTTTGACAAATTTCCATTTCCTTCTTACCCTAGAGGAGATAAAAAAGCTGGTGGTTATGAAGTCAAAGAGCACATACAGTGGTAAATGTTCTCCTCCCCAAACAAAAAGAACTGTACTTATAATCACTCAGAGGTCACGCCGAGTCAGAGTGGAGCCCGGAGGATTGTTTATCTGCTGCCCTCTTATCAGCCCTCCTGCTTTTTTATCTGCTTTTATCACAGTAGGTATGAAGAGGGCTCTGCGGCTTCCTGTTTTAGGTTCTCTCTCAACCACGTTGACCCGCTGACCCTCAGGTTTATCTCGCACTTTCCGAAAAGCCAGACATTGCGTCTAAACACAGCAGGGTGCCACAAGCTTCGTGTTTTTTTCCCTTCTCTCTTGCTTTGTCTCTGGTTGTTGATGGGAGGTTCTAAGCTATTACTGATGGGTGAGTGGGTGTGTTTCTGTCTGTGTTTGTGTGGGTATGAATGCTTCAGTAGCCTGTGTGTAAGTGTTATTTCCGAATTTATACGATTTTTCACGATGACTAGTTCACTCTCCAGAGGTTTGAATGCTCTTTTGTTATTCACTACATCCTTAGTGAAACAGTAGAATTTCGAGACAGTATTTTTTGTATGGTTGAGAAAGCTCTTAGCTGAGACATTTAGCTGTATGGAAAATAGTGTGTCATGCATTGAAACGCCAGCGAAGAAACACCAAATATTTAGTTAGTAATGGGATTCAGATGCAGGGTTGGCTCTATGAATCTCATTAAACGGGCTTTGAGCTTCCTGCCTCTCGGAGGAACACATTCAGAGCTATTTTAATAATGCCCAGGTCTTCATCTCTTTAACAACAAAAGAGCCCCTGCGTTGTACTGGATACATAATTTGCACATCATTAGGAGCCAATAAAGTGTAGATTGCTGCATGACTCAATGACTCATTTATGTCTGCACCATGCAATATTAGCAATCAACAGATATGTGTTGCTTTTCCTGTTCATTTAACGAGTTCTGTATTAGTTCACTTCAATCATGTGCTTCGTTTTCTTTTTCTCCCCTCTCCTTTTCCCATCTTTCCCTCTCTTTTTCTCTCCTTCTTGCCTTTCTGCTTCCCTCTTCTGCAGGATTTGGCTTTGTAACTTTCGAGAATGAGGATGTGGTGGAGAAAGTCTGTGAGATTCATTTTCATGAAATCAATAATAAAATGGTAAGTCAGTTTCACCTCAATTTTTCAGGCCGGGGCGGGATTAATATTTGATAGCAGAAGCTGAGTCGGTTGTTATAACAGCTGCTATGCTGGGAGACTGGCTGGGTGGCCTAGAAGCAGGGAAGCAGGGAGTCTTCCCTATTCCCTGCCATCCTGGGTCTGGGCTATGGCGTGATATTGATGTGCACTGGCCACAAAGCATGAAATTGTGTCTTGGTGCCCTGTCCACCAGACTGGGAGAGACAACCTGTCTATTCCTTTAGCTGCAATTCCTTCAGCCAATGAGAGCTGGAAGAGGAGCTGGCATCCATTTAAGGGCCTTGTTAAAAGTGTATGCTGGAAAGATTGTGGGGAGATTTAAAATCATAGCCTTGGCAGCGTGAGCAGTGTGGTACTTGACACCCTGCTTACTGTTTTATAGTTTCTGCTGAATTTTTTATTCGATTTCTTACCTGTCTGGGGTTTTCGAAATGAATGGTGCATGAGGGACAGGGTTGTGACCCTGAGGCTAAGACGGTAAGGACACCATTTTGGCTAGAAAAGCATTCCTTTGACATGCACTATGTAGCATTAAATTCAATGCAAGCGTGAGAGCTTCTCTCATTCCACTTTATCACCAAGCTGCAGAATCACTAATGAAGGCCGGAATGGAATTCCTTAAAAGTAAAATAAAAAGGCACTTACAGGCCTCAAACATCTGACTTGTCAGACTTGTCATAGCAATTGACTTGCAGATGTAACTGACGCTGCCTTTTGTTAAGCAACGAGTCCCCGTTTTCTGACGAAACAGGGCGACACATTGAGACTAGATGCTGCCTACAAAACCCACATGCAGACTACAAGAATATTATTGATTTTTGTATAATATTGCCTCAAATTCTCTCATTGTTCAGGGACCACTGAGCAAATTTATCCCTTTTTTTTCTTCAGTCGATCTCTCTGAGCAGGAAACTGGCTATCCATCGACTGGCAGCATTAAATTGGACCATAGGGGGATTGCATGCATCGTTAGTACCAGTTGGGGAGTTTAAGGAAAAAAGGAATATGATTGGGTGGAGGTAGGGAGGAACATTCATCTGCTACATCCCTTATTGGCTTCCATCCATCTAAAAATGACAACTCTGTTATGTTTTTGCTGGTCAACTTGGGCAATATGGTGAGTATTAAGCAGTACAAGCCAGGAATGGATTGAAGGAGAGCACACTGGAAAGCAGTTCTGAAGCAAATCCCACTGTTTCTCTCTGTTTGCTTTTTCCTAGTGATATCAAATGCTGTCGTCAAGTTGCTTTTGCCAGAAAGATCAAAGTGGTCTCTGAAGCATTGTTCGCGCGCAAGCTCTGTGTGAATATTTGACTTGCTAATTCATCCGTGGTAATATTGTTATTATGATGAATATTTTGCAAAACGGCAGTAATGATCTCCCTCTGCTAGCGGAGACCCAGCTCAATATGTACGCTGCTTGGTTGGTCTGCAGCCATCTCCAGAAGCACCATCTGTGACCCACTAGCCCTGAGCTTTGGGTGAGTGGAGGAGCTCTTTTTAGAGAGGCTCTGATGACCCAGAGAGGCCACTCAAAAGTTGCTAGGGCTCTGGAGGGCCTTAAGTGGCTCTGAATGGTTCCATGCACTGGAAAAAAAATGGAGCATCCCAGACCCCAGGCTTTCTGATCAGTTCTGGTGTGGACGTAAAAGCCACCGTTAAAAATTCAAGAGGCTGGAGTCACAGAGCCCTTGACCTGATCTAGTCTGGTGTAGAGCAGAATCCTGGACCTTGTGCATGTGTGCTCTATTCTATTTTTTAAAAAATCGATATGTATGTTAGGGTAACCATGAACACTATTAGTTGTGGGCTGTTTTGTTATGTTATGCTTAAACATAGCTATTTTCATTTAGATGTTACTTTATATTTTGAACGCTACATTATTGCTATTTATATTATATAGTGCAGCTTTCTTTTCATTTTGTTCTTCTGTTTTTATTTTATTCTGCTCGCTCCTGGACGTTCTTTGATACAAATATGTGAGGCAGTCTAGGAAAACGCATCAGCTTTGTCTGCTCATTACATCCTTTAACGTCTCTACTTTGGTTGAGATAATAGGAACATATTTAATTTCAGGAACTCATGTAGTTCTCAGAGCTTCATATAGTAGAAAATGTCACAATTTAACCACGTGAAAGGTTTTCCCAGGCCGCCACACATGTAGTTAAAACGATCTGATTGCCTAATTTTAAAAACAAAGTTGTTGTTATTTTCTTTCTTTTCTTTTTTGATGACCTGATTTGGTTTGCTTGGGAAAAGGTGTGCTTGTATTTGAGCTCCTGCATCACCTAGGATCTGTAATGTTTAAATGAGTTTATCCACAGGGGTGGCTTAACCTTGTCCTTTTATAGGATATTCTTAGTTTAATCTATAATTCACATTCAAACATGTATTTTAATTTGATCAGGATGTTAAATGACACCTAAGTAAGTCCTTCATGAAAATTGACATAAGCATACATAAATAGTTATAAAAGATTTATTCCAGCATTTGTCAGTTGATATACAGCGTGCTGTGATAACATTCTTGTGTAAGCCTGACACTCAGCGTGATGTTATATCAAACTAATAAAACTAATATAAATATATTAGAATAGCCCTTGGAGTAAACCACCTTCTTTTAAGGATCATCCCCATATTGTGGCTCTGGGTGATCTGTGGTACTCTAGTGTCCCTGGTTCCAATTAACCAAGCAAACATTTTCCAGACACAGAAACAGAATGAAAAAGATCTTCATTTCCATTAAAAAATATCAAGCATTGTTTGATTTCTCATAACACCACCCACAAACTACTTCACCAACATAAGTTACACAGGGAAACTCAAACGCAAATATAATACCGAGGTGGATGCTGAAATAGTCAGCTGTCCTTGTTTCTTTCTCATTCTCTCCTCATAATATCTCTTGCTTTGTGCCTTGTGCTGAAGTTACACCCTTACACACTCCTGGCTCTTTATTCCCATCGTCCTTCTCCACTCTCCTGCGTTGGTGGAGGTCAGGAGGTTAACAGTGAACAGGCTTGATGAGAGCTTCAGTTCACCTGCTACCTTTTCGGACAGCTGTGAAACATCTGGACACCGTTCTCTGTGTTCCAACTATTTTAAAATGGCCAGAGCATGAGCAGGTACTGGAGTTGAAGGAGAGGGTTCATGTTATATGACCTCAAGTGTGTGTGTGTCTGTGTGTGTGTGTGAGAGAGAGAGAGAGAGAGAGAGAGAGAGAGAGAAGCATTCAATACTAGGCTAATTTTAGTGCGAGAAGTGAGGAAGGGTTATTTATAGTGTGAGGGCTGTTTGACACCATGGAAGAAGTGACTGCATCCTGACGTAGAATAATCTCATAATCTCTCTGGGAGTCCTCATTGACACATTATAATCTGTGCTCTCTCTCGCTCTCTATTTCTCTCTCTCTCTCTCTCTCTCTCTCTCTCTCTCTTTCTCTCTCTCTCTCTCTCTCTATGAAAAAAATCAAGAAACCAAGATAAATCATGTCAGATCTTTAACATGATATATCAACCAAGTGTGTTCAAGTGGAAAACAAATAGTAACATCTGCACACCTGTAAATAATACTTTGTTAAAACATCTTTTGCTTGTAATACAGACGTCTCTTTGGGTAAGAATCTACCAACTTAGCACATCTTGATTTGGCAATTTTATTCTACTCTTCCTTGCGAAAATGCTCTGTGTTTTTTGTTGTGATATATATATATACACACACATATACATACAGGTGCATCTCAAAAAATTTGAATATCATAGAAAAGTTAATTTTTTTCTGTAACTCAATTCATAAAGTGGAACTTTGATATATTCTAGAGTCATTACACATAAATTGATATATTTCAAGCCTTTTTTTGTTTTAATCTTGATGATTATGGCTTACAGCTCATGGAAATAAAAAAAATCCAGTATCTCTAAATATTAGAATACAGAAAGGTCGAGCTGAGAAGAGCTCTAATCAGCTAATTAACTCAAAATACCTCCAAAGGTTTCCTGAGCCTTTAATCTCTCAGTCTGGTTCAGTACACACAACCACAATCATGGGGAAGATGAAAGTAAATTTTGCATTTCGTTTGGAAATCAAGGTCCCAGAGTCCGGAGGAAGAGTGGAGAGACACAGAATCCAAGTTGCTTGAAGTCCAGTGTGAAGTTTCCAGTCAGTGAGGATTTGGGGTGCCATGTCATCTGCTGGTGTTGATCCACTGTGTTTTCTCAAGTTGAGAGTCAATGCAGCATCTACCAGCAGATTTTAGAGCACTTCATGCTTCTGTCTGCTGACAAGCAGATGAACTTTTCCACGATATTTGAAGCAACCCCAAACCATAACATTTCCACCACCGTGCTTCACAGTTGGTGTGAGGTGCTTCTCCTGAAAGCTGTCTTTGGTCTGTGCCAAACATGTCTGCTGTTACTGTGGAAACAACTTTGATTCATATCTTTGATTCATCTGTGTAGAGCACATTATTCCAAAAGGCCTGTTCTTTGCCTATATGCTCATTGGCAAACTGTAGTCTTGCAAAGGCTTTTTCCTGGCACGCCTCACATGGAGATCAAATCTCTTTCTGATTGTAGAAGCATGCACTTTGACACCAACAGTTGTAGCACTTATTAGCAGATCCTGTGATGAAATTTTGGGGTTGTTGGAGACTTCTTTTTGCATCAGACGGTCTGCTCTTGTACTGAATTTGCTGGGACGGCCAGTCCTGGAGAAATTGGCAGTTGTTTGAGATCTGTTACACGTGTAGATGATTTTCCTTACAGTGGAATGACGTATTTAAAATAATTTGGAGATCTTTTTAAACCCCTTGCCAGATTCATAGGCTTCCACAACCTTTTTTCTGAAGGCATTTTTGAATTCTTTAGATCTTAGCTTGATGACACCACACACCTCAATAACAAAGAGAACACCATACACTAGACGTGAGAGGTTTAAATAACACCCGCACTCCCTAAGCAGGTTCTAAACACTGACACCCAATCTTGAACACCTGATTCTAATTTTATGGATTAGAACATGTGATAAATGATGGGGTGTACTTACTTTTTCCATGTGACTGATCTGTTTTTTATTTTTATTTAAATTCTGAAAATTACTACAAAATGTTTAATGTGTCATTTGACACAGTGTGTCAACTTTATTCAGGGTTTCAAAGAGAATCAAATGTTTTCTTTCCAAATATGCAAAAAAAAAGCCAACAATTTCCATGGGGTGTACTTATTTTTGAACATTAATGTGTACATACACATACATTTACTCCTATATCATCCCTCTTTTTCAATTTTTGTTATATATTTGATCTTTGGCAGTAGACTTAACAAGCACAGACTTTTTTTTCAGATATTTTTTATTTTCCATAACTGGGCTATACTGAGTAATTTTCTGCTCAGTCACTCCCACCCAGTGTGTGTGAAGAGCGACAATGTGCCATGGAGTTCCGTGCCTGTGCCAGTCTGATGTGAATTCTTTCCTCACGTCCTCCACACCAAAGTCCTTACCTCCTGTGGGCAGTGTGGAGATTACTCTCATTTCCTCCAGAGCTTCCTCCACCTTTCTCTCAGCTTGCTCTGGATGCCCAGCTAGCCCACTGCCTGCCTGCTGTGACTCGGCCCATTAGCATGTATGATAAGTGACGAGAGTGTCGACTGGCCAATTTGGCGTCTACCTCACCACGCTGAGGGACTGGCCTGCAATATCATAGGAAGATAATCTACCGCTGTGAGGAGAGTGGAAAAGAAGTAGCAGTTTAGGATGAGAGAAAAATTCTCTGTTTCTCTTTCTTCTATCCTTGAAACCACATCTTTGAGGCTGAGGTAGATGCAGACGAGCCCGAAACCAGCATTCTGTTTATGTACAAAAAGGATGTTAAATGCTATTTAGAAACGGATCAGTTGATTTGTGCCCTGTAATTTGTCCAAATCCTTTTATCTCTTCCACCCACCCCCCACCCCCCAAAATCTAATCCACTTTTTATTACCACTGCCATCTTTGGTGACTGTAGGTGTGTTTACACTCATGTGGTAGTGTCTTAAGAGTTATTTTAGATAATAGAGGGGGATTGTGATATTTGAAAGGATCACAGTAATTTAGCCCGGTTGTAATGGAACATGGTATTTCTGCAGTGCTCGCTGAGATCAGGAAATGTCAAAACAGGGAAAAGAGGACATTTCAGTGCCTTTCTCCTCTTAAATAACAGGGAATAAGAAAGTGAGAGATAAAGAGAGAGAAAAGGGGATGCACAGGGGAAATGTTCTCTTTGTACCTGACCTTGCTGAAACAACACGTTGATAAAGAATGATATCATAGTGATCACTGAGCATTTGCAGCTTTCTAATATTGCATATGAAATAAAAGCTCTGAGGATCATTTGTTTGGTTGTGAGTATAGCCTCCAGTTTCGTGTTTCAGCATCTGGATGTGGTTTTCTTTGTAATGTTCAATTGAAACAGACATTCTATTTGTGGAGTATAAAGAGACTGACAGGCATTTCTTTTTTTGTTGGCAAATATAGATTTCTGTGTCAGAAGGAAGAGTGCTGGTGTATCAATAATGTACGGGAGCCCCAAGTCTCTGATGTAATTTCATTCAAGTTGCGATGAATTATGTCTCAGTGTTAAGCCGCCTCTGGGCAAAAAGAGCACGGGCTTGATCCTTTTTCCTCCTGAATCATATGTGTTTTTATCTCTGAGAGCCATCCCACCTCCCAAAAAACATTACCAGTGAAGCATGTTACGTTTGACCCCTGTGAAAGTAGTGTCAGATCTGTTTAGTTCAGGAAGCTCTAATGATGAAGAGGGAAGCATTTATGATTAGAGAGGCTGTATGAGCCAGAGATTAATATTAACAGTAGGAGCATCGATTTCAGCCTGAGCTACTGTCTGCAGATGGTTCTTTCAAATCTTAATGTGTGGAGTTTATTATGCCTTCTAGCTTGTAATCTCATGGGTTGGAAAGATGTGTCATACAACTGTATTACAATATAAGAGGTGTTGGTACACACATAAATAGTTGACAGGGATCAGATGGCTGGCACGGGGGAATGTAATAATCCTAATTCTCTCATTTCTTCACGATAGCATCCGTTATGTAGTAGTTCTTCAGTTGAGGTGGCAATGTCGATGTTATTGTAACTACAAAACATATTGCCTCCAACACCAATTCCTCTTTTTTCATTTTCACCATAGACACATGTACCAGGATAATATAATGGATATATTATGGATATATGATGGTGTTTGGTTGGTCACCTGTATGTCTGGCTGTAGTAAAGCTCATTTTTTCCCATGGAAATGAGACTGATTTCTCAGCCAGCCCTTGATGTTACGTGGGCCGCTGCCGGGAATCCTAACGTCGTCATTTTGACAGGGCTGCTGAAGGTGTCCTTCGTCCAAGGGCCTGCTTGTCTGGCAGGCATGTTTATTTATGGCATTTGGATAAGTGCCTTTCATGTCGGACATTATTTGGTCACCAGTTCTCAGGAGGGAGGCAGGCAGCTGGTGCTGTGCAGTGCTACGATTCTGCAAGTAGAAAAAAGTCCGAAGTAGTGAATCACGCTTCTGAAGTGCTGCCTTTCTTGTTGCCCTGTGAGAGGCAATTTTGTTCTCTCTCTCTTACTTGCTGAAGGTGAAGTAAATGTGCTTGACAGAGCAAAATGTAGATGCTTTCTGCTTAGCTGATGAAGAAAATTTTGTAAAAATTCATTTTATGAACATAATTTGAATTTGAATAGCATTTTCATTTCATATAGGTTTAGTTTCCAGGAGGTGGTATGAGGAAGATTTTGAAAAGATTCCTTGCCTTTTCTTGTCACCTTCTCAGATAGCAGTTTCACTGCAAGTGACATCACTTGTCAGAAGGTCGTTTCATTGGTGGCAGCAGATTAGCAGATTGGATCTGTTTCGTATCTAACCAGCCAGCTAATAAGCTGACCGATCTCCTGCTGCCCTGTCTCACACCTTAGCCTGTTCACTTCAACCCGCCACTAAGAACACAGACTCTAATGGCCCTCTTTTTTCCATTACAGCACGGCTGCACTTGCACCCTTCATTTTCTGATAATTAGTCCGCCTACTGAACTCTCTTTCTTTAGCTATTATCCTGTCTGTGGTCAACTGCAGATATTTAGCCCCACATTCTCCTGCTGGTTTCTTTCTAGCTGTAGGTTAAGAGATGGGTGAAAGGCCAGACAGTTAATGTTAAACATGGGCACCCTGCCAGCAGGTAGATATGAGTATGTGTGCAAGATTGCGATCATAAAAGAGCTACTAAATATAGCAGATATATACTGGTTAGAAGGTTTTCTTAATGAAATATGAAATACTGGGAGTGCATTTTAAATAATCTTGTTTTTATAATACATCATTTATAAGAAGTAATAATATATATATATATATATATATATATATATATATATATATATATATATATATATATATATATATATATATATGGATATGGATATGACATATTAATGTTAGGATATACAACACTTATATAATAATAATATATATAAACATTATAATACCTGTTTTAAAAGAACAGGTATTATTTAGACTTTTAAATTAGTGTCCAAGGTGTTCAAAAGAACAAATACACCCTTTCCTTTGTTCATTTATGCACTTATCCAATCAGGAAATCATGTGCCAGCAGCACAATGCATTAAATCATGCAGATACAAGCTCAAGAGCTTCAGTTAATGTTCACACCAAACATCAGAATCGAGAAAAAATTCTGACCACAGTAACTTTAACCGTGGCATGGATGTTGGTGCCACATGGGCTGGTTTGAGTATTTTAGAAACTGCTGATCTCCTGGGATTTTCACCCACAACAGTCCCCAGATTTTACACAGAATGGTGTGAAAAACAAATAAACATCCAGTGAGCTACAATTCTGCAGTTGGACATACCTTGTTATTGAGAGAGGTCAAAGGAGAACGAACAGACTGCTTCAAGCTGACAGGAAGGCTATAGTAACTCAAATAACCACTCTTTACCACCACAGTGTGCAAAAAAGGATCTCAGAATACACAATAAAGATCCTAAAACAGTGTCCAGTGAATGTATAATGTATTGTAATGTTACGTATCATACAATTATAATTACGTACACAAATTACATCTATGCAATTATTGAGGGACTAGGTATTATGTATGTTATATAACATGTTATAAATGCAGTTTAAATACAGTTTAAACAAAATACTGCATTATATTACAGTTGTATTACAGATGCTATAAAATCCATTAAAAATGCTTTTTAAATGTATTATGAATACATTACATTTACTTTAAAAGAGTGTGCAATACAATATGCAATGCAGTTTTTAAAAAGAGTTTTGTTACCTTCTGGAGTTATGTTAAACATAAAAAAAGCTGATTTGTATGGAAATCTAGAGTCAGAGCTCTCTAAATAATAAATGCGAACAGAAAAGCAGAGAAAAAGCTGAACATATTTCTCTTTATCTGCCCATCTCTTTTCATTTCTATGTTATAGTATAACTTTATGTTAACAGATGCTATACTACTTGCATGCTGCAGATGGTAAGAAACCCTCAACTTATGCTTTTTAGACTCCACTGCTTAAGGAAATGTAATTAAACAAGTGCAAAATCAAGTTTTGTTTCAAATTAGCATCAAGCTAAATAAAACACTTGTGTCTGAAAGGGAATTTATAGCGTTATGTGAACCCTCTCCTGGACATCTGTGACCTTACTGTATGTGAGCCTGCACAAACAACCTAAGTTGCATTTATGATGAACTCCCCCTCCACTTTCCATCGTCTCTACGCCCTCATCTCTGCCACCTCCATCCTCCCACCACCCATCTCTTGAGAGTTTGCTGCCCAGCCCTGTGCTTTCACATCATTAGCTGTGAGGTTCATATTTCCTTTAACGAGTAAAGGAGCTCATCAGTGGCCTACCTCAACCAGTTGGCTAATTAGTTATGTAATAATGCGGAACAGCAGTCGTGGCTCTTAACGGCCCATTGATGGCTGGCAGATCAGAAACACGTCCTTTCTGCACCCATTAGCAGCACACCAAGTGTATGAGGCTTTGTCACCGAAACCACACACTGATATAATTACACACGTCACACTCCTCTAACGTGTGTGCTTCCACACTCTCCTCAGATCCATTGTTTAATTAAGGCATGTTGTGTTGATAAGACTGAGAGGCACTTTATATGTTCTTGGCACTTAAACTATTATACTTGTTCTGGAATTGGATTAGGCCTGGCATTTGTATTTTTCCCCCAGTTTTCTTGGCTTACTATAACTCACACATAAGCAGCTGAATTAGCTATTAGGGCCATTCAGGAGTCCTCAAGTGCTCAATTTCAAGCCTAATGCGATGTTCTGTTAATACAGAGCAAGAAAGTCCCACAACTACAGCAAATGTATTAAAGGTAGAACAGGTTTTACGTGAGTGTGGGTTTGTAAACTGTGTCTTTTGTAATTTGAGAAACAGAGCAGAGTCGACAGTGCCAGCAGAGCATGGAGAACAAATTGTGACGTTGTAGTTAAAATACATTTGAGAAAGTTAGAGAGAAACCCAGGGTGAGACAGCTCTAGATACAGACCTGTGTCTATAATATGTGGACGTCTATAATGTGGTGGACATGCCCTGATCATGATGCCTGCTCTGCCAAGCAGAACCCTGTAGAAGGATGGGCAGCTCAGATCTCAATTGCCACTTTCAGCTATTTGGCCGTGCAGCAAATACTCTCAAGCAAGTGAAGAGGAGTATCCGGTTAGTCTCTTTACTCAATCATTATGTCATTTTCATTTCCTCCTGGCTTAAATAACGGCCCATCCTTTTCTCCCAGATGGATAAACTCCATTGCAGAGCAGTGTGCACCACAGTATGTGTTTGTTTGAAGCTGGCACTAGGGATGTAACTGAATATTACGTGGAATGAACAAATAATGTGTTCTAAACAAATACAAATACAGGTATAAATAAGAGGCACACTATGTTTTTATTTTATTTTTTAAATTGTTTCACCATAAATGCCCACAGGGCATCTGGTTGAGACTAGAGCTATGCATTGCAACTGGGATCCTGAGGAATGCAATAAAAATAGTTGCACAAGCAGGAGGTTTTTACTTTAATGCAAGCACAAGAAGATATAAGATATGATATTTCTCAGATATGAAGCAAGACAAAAAAAGACCATGCTTATATTAATTTTATGTAACTACTTCAACTGGGTAGTCTCTCTAGTTGAGGCCAGTTATGAACTCGAGAACTATTAGGGCCAGAATTCAAAGACCATGGGTCCAAAATGAATATTCCAGTTTAGGACACAGCCACTTTGGATTTCATTCTAAATACAGATACGGATATTTGGAGCACTACCAGACACACAATATGGCATTCCGTTACACATAGGACACTGGACTCGTAAACGTGGAGCTACATTAACGTGCCATCTTCATGCCAACATGTATCCATGCCAGCATGATGCTTCATCTTGATGCCTCTGATGTTTGTGTCATGCCCAACTCTCATTGTGTTTGGTGCTCTTTTGGATCTTTTGGATGTGCATTGAGGAGGAGGGCGAAATGTCAATCAGCACAGCAGGGAAAGGAGCATGAGATGGTGGCAGGCTCAGGCAGAGGGAAGGGGGCGGTGGCGGAGGAGAAAACGCCCTGGGTGGAATTGGTTCAATGATGAGGACCAGACGAGAGCAGCGAGACGGAGCGAGATGGGAACATTTCTGTGCAAAAAAATTGGGAAGAAAATCTAACTTTTTGCCTGGAGACACTGCATGGCATGCTTCGCCAAATAGACACACATATAACTGACTGTTAGCATTGTGGAGCCAGTGGGGCTCTGGAGTAACGTCTGGGGAATATAAATATTGCAATTCCATACACACAAGCAGTTTTATTTCTTTTGTTGTACTTTCAGTTCTTTAACAACTGGAAACATATTCCTGTACTGTGACACTGGGTTGAGAGGTCAAATATAAATATACAGTATAAAAGTAGCTATTAATTTAAAATTCCTGTGCCGTGTGTCATCCTCACAGTAGAAGAGCTGAGGCCTGAAGTTTGCTGTGTTCTCTATCCATAGGTAGAATGTAAGAAGGCACAACCCAAGGAGGTGATGTTTCCCCCAGGGACACGAGGGCGAGCCAGGGGTCTACCCTACACCATGGATGCCTTCATGCTAGGAATGGGAATGCTGAGTAAGAACACTCTTTCACAAAAATACTACCAATCATAATACAGCGTTTTACTTCCACACAAGAAGGGCTGGAAGATATGATGATATAACAATGATATTGTGATAAGTTATGTCATGATATGCTTTTCTGATATATCATGGTTATTATGATATCTTTTATTAAATTTTTTTAATGTACATCCTGATGGACCGGGTTAAAAAGTAAATCGCCATCTTCTAACATGACCAAAATTGCAACCCCACCAGGTTTACTTCATATTTGTAACACTGTAATGTTCATTTTACTATGCAGCTTTAATTTAAACAGATTATTTATTTTTATTTACTTAGACTTTATGTGCTACGGGTTAAACTCTCTTTTGCAAAGAACACCTGACAAGAAGCTGGCAAGGACCAGATGAAACCCAATCTCGGCATATTATACTGAACGGCGAATACATTTAGACAGCAGATAGAGTTATCAGTACAAATACACTGACAGCGTAGTAAATAATCTTAAAAATCTGTACAGGTATCTGACAGATTGGCATTCAGAAGTAATTTAAATTCAGTCAGAGATACAAGGTGGTTCAGCGATATTTTCCATGAGTAGGGAGATTTGTAAGAAAAAGAGGGCTTTCGCTTATCCACTCTTATTCTAGGAACGATAAAAAAAAAGATTATAATCATACTTTGTAAGAACATATTAACATTTTAAAATAGGATTTATTAGAAAAGTCTTACTGTAGGAGCTCCATTATGGGTTATATCCAAATACTTCATTATTGTTTATGAGGCTTGTATGTAAATAACATCCACATAATAAAACGGTATTTTTCATTGTTTCATACAGTTGTAGGTAAAAAGCTTTTTGGCAGTTTAGAGTAGCGTTTTTGCTCAACTTCTTAGTTTGTACTTGACCTTGTGTGTTATGAGTCATGCATTTCTCATTTTCTGTGACTATATATTATTTATAGAACAAGGTAATGTAATGGGGATTTTTAAGTTTTTCACTGAGGTGGGTTTCATATGTTTTAGGAATGGAATTGCAGTGGAACATGATTTAAATACATAATTGGACATTTGAGCGGACATTATATAATGTTTGCACTTTGAGGAACAAAATGTAAATTTTTTTGACAGTGCCATGTGTGTACTATTTAATAACAGTGCTAGCATTTACTTGTCACTGACATGCAGAAGATGGATCGATATTTCATTGTGCTGAGAAATATGATTTATATCAACAGTGTACCATTAATCCAGACGAAACTGTAAGCATTTTGACTTCACGACAGTCCGTTGAAGTTTGATGTACAAAAGTTCTCGACTTTACACTTGAATAAGATATTGACACGTCACTGTGTTAAAAAGAGTCAGACAGAAAAAGGCAGCAGCCTTCAATATGTTCTCCATGAGACAGAAGCATGACTGGCACGCTCATGCTGGCACTGCTTTCCAGTTAATACGGCCACACACTGCTGCCATCTCCACCATTGTCTTGCCAGTCGAAATCTCTCAGCATTTGTGATGGGAGCCTTGCACAGGAACAGTGTGGAAATGTGTCCCCACACGTTTGTGGTCTCTCTCTCTGTTTCTCTCTCTCTCTCTTGCTCTCTGCAACTCTTGCTCAGCCTCAAACCCGTCACACACAGCCACCGTCATGACATCCTCTAAACCTGCCTGTGGTCTTTTCCTGCAAATTTGACGTTTGTTCCTAGGACAGGACATGCAGCTGCAGATATCAAACTCCCCCAATCCCTTCCTCCCGGCATCGCTTCCTCCAAACAGCTCCAGTGACAAGAGATAATGACTATGAGATTGATCGGCTGCTGAAAGTAACTGAAGCAAATAAATCGTTTGATGCCTGGTGTAGAATGCGAACAGTAGCTAATGGGGAAGCTGCAGGAGAGGTCGTCCTGCCCATAATTTGGCTTGATGAAGCATCCTCGCCCAGGCCAGTGTGAAATATGTTATTGATATTCAGAAAGTAGTGCTCTGGACAACTGCACCAGGCCCCCAACTCACACCCACCAGGGCAAAGCTCGCTGTTCCAGAGCTCAGTGAAGAGAAATTATTATAAACACCATTTAGGGGATGGTGCTTTACCGATCCGAAGATCATGAGTTCATGAGGTCATGAGTCCCAGCACTGCCACGCTACCACTGCTGGGCCCTTGAGCAAAGCCCTTAACCGTCAACTGCTCAGTAGTATAAATAAAATAAATGTAAGTCGCACTGGATAAGCATTTGGTGTTTGCCAAATGCCATAAATGTAAATGTAATGTAAATGTGAACAATGCCACTCCTGTTGCCACTACTTCTGCATGTACACACAAATTCACACGGCAAATATTAACCAGGACTTAGGTTAGAGGTTAGGAGTTAGGGGTAGGGGTTAGGAGTTAGGGAACAGGTGTGTAGATGGAGTTGGATCAGGTCCAGCTACACCCTGAACTTTTGGTTCTACAGAGTTGACTATCTCAGAAATCCTGGATGGGTTTTAGAGTTTAGGAAAGGAGTGCTGTCGTTATTAGTTAGAATTATTCCTCGTTTGGCTCAGCACTCGGACTCAGATTTCTTGCTCCATCGACACTGCACTTCGAGCTGACTCCATTTAAAGTTGATGAAATTCTCAGCAAAGAGCATTCCTTGACCTTATTAGAAGTTATAGCAGATCAGTGGGCCAATGTTGAACAAACAGAATAAACGAAGGAGATGAAATGAATGAAGTGGGAGACGCAATGAGGAAGAGAGCGAGTTAAGTGTATGAGTTCATTCGCTTGCAGCGCACTCTTATCTCAATGAAATTGGAAAAGCAGGACAGCGAAACATTCCTTTTGGTAATTTGCATACAAAAATCAACAAGGCTCATTATTCAAGGAACTGTAATTCCTTATATGCCAAAATCTCATTAGAGCTGCACTCGGAGCTCTTGTGTTTACCACACCTAATCGAGCCATTTATCTTTATTGTGTTAAGCCTCATGTATGTTTGCTGAAATTAATACACATCTCAGCCCGTGCAAAGTGCGGCTTTACCAGATGGATAATTGATTTTAAAGTGTATCCAAACTGTTGAGCCATAAAATGGGCGCATTAGCATGCATATTAATAACGCAAATAAGAGGGTGAGACCGACGCCAGTGAGCCAGATTAGGTGACAGCCTTTACTTGCCAGGAGACGGAGGGTGCCCACCGCTTCAGTGACAGGGCTTAATGAGTCTTCTTCATGTCCCTGGCCTCTCATTCTGTCTTCCTATGCCTCTGACTCAGTCTTGCCCCCCTCACTGAGAGTATGACAGAAACACACGGGCTGTGTGCTTACCTGTTAGTAACAGGTGAGTTAAAGGTCGACACAGGAAGCTGAATCAGAGGATGAACCGAATTTCCAATGGAATATAAATGTGAAAGTTTATGTATTACTGTGTTGCTGGTAGGCTCTAACCCTATTGATACGAAGAAAATAAACCAAAAAGACTTATACAGTTAGCTTCAGAATTATTGCCACACTCAAAGAATATAATACACAATGATTACATTTTCCCCCACTCAACCAAATGGAAGACTACTTCCATTTCCAGTAGCACAAATGTTCTCATAAGAACCTCTTATTTAAATGATAGTATTTTCTATCAAAAATGTTTACTGTAAATTCTTCTATTTCTCTTACTCTTTTGAAATTCTGTTGTATTTCACTAGTCTCTGTTTCCCTGAGGTATAAATATGAGGATACACACATGTAAAATCACCTTGTCATGTGTCAGCACTGGAAAATCCAAAGAACTTTCAGCACAGCCAGTTAATGAATATAAAAATACATAAAGAGGTTTTTTTAAAAATACGATTAAATACACAGTAAACAACAAACCTGTGGTCTGAATTGAAGAGGAAAGTCCTCAAGCACAAACCTAAGAATATAAAGGAGGATAAAATGTACTGCATAGAGGAAGATCGCTCTATCCATGTTAGACATTACAGGAAAAGGTTCAGTGCTTTACAGGACTCTTTACCAAAAGTTAATTGCAGTTGTGCTGATAAGTTAAAATAAATAATAATAAAACAACAACAACAACAAAAAAAAACCTGGTACATCTTAAAAGAAAACTGTAAAAAAAAAAAAAAAATTATAATTTCAACCCATAATATCCATCCATCCTTCTTCAACCGCTTACTCCTTTCAGGGTCACGGGGGAACCTGGAGCCTATCCCAGGGAGCATCTGGCACAAGGTGGGGTACACCCTGGACAGGGTGCCAGTCCATCGCAGGGCACACAATCACACACACATTCACACACCCATTCATACACTATGGACACTTTAGGCATGCCAATCAGCCTACTGGGGGAGGAAACCGGAGTACCCGGAGGAAACCCCCACAGCACGGGGAGAACATGCAAACTCCGCACACACAGAGTCGCGGGGATCGAACCCCCGACCCTGGCGGTGTGAGGTGAATGTGCTAACCACTAAGCCACCGTGCGCCCCACCCCATAATATGTAAGCTGAAAATAACATTTGTTGTTTATGTCCTTTTTTATTTTATTTTTTATTTTTACTCATTTTAATGAATGATGCCAACTCCTTTGGCTTCTCAAGAGTACATAATCCTTCACTAATACAAGTTAAAAAATGTTAAAAGTTTGATATTATTTATAGAATGCGGCTGCAGTGATTGTGCATGAAATAGAATATTCTGTTGAGTGGTAATCACTGATGATTTCTCAAAATTGACAAAGTTATTCTTTAAGTCAAAGACCCCATTTGCATTGTATTGCTGCAGTAGTATGGTGTGTGAGGCCAGGGCTCGGTACAGACCCTCTCTGATGTTCTGCCAGACACCACATTAATCCCCACTGTCAATACAAGCTTGACACACTACATTGATAGTAAGCTCTTTAAATATCACAGGAAAAGCCCATGCCATGTATATTTATCTAGGGCATCTGATTCCTCTTTAGAGGGAAAATACACAGCGCAGCTTTATTCACACAGGAGAAAGGACAGATCTCTGTAAACAAATGATACAGCCTACAGAAAACAGCACATGTAAAGGTGGCAGCTTCAGTGTAAACCAGAAGGTCCACATGCTGATTTATTTACTGCATGCTCTAGGTCAAGGTCTGAATAACACCTGCCGTACAATAGAAAGCAAAGGTAAAAAACTGGGGTTCAAACTTTGCATTCTAAATATTTTTAATAGTGAATATCGATAAGTTTTCCCAGCTATGTCACAAAAACTGTAAATTATTCTTGCAAACACCTTATTTGTTCATATTAGTTATGGGTGCCAATATAAGAGAAATAAATTATATGCATAATTAAAACAGTTATTAAAAACTGTTTTACTGAGTGAATAGTGGAGATTGAGGAGGTCATGTTATGTTCATTATGTTTCATTATGTTCATCCATCAGTTCAGAAACGTGTTAACATGTATTAAGGAAATTAATCAATGTTTGTTTATTTATTTATTTTACTCAGTAAGTTACAAGCTACTTGATGTACAGTGCCCTCAACTAATATTGGAACCCTTGGTAAATATGAGCAAAGAAGGCTGTGAAAAATAGTTTTTATTGTTTAACATTTTGATCTTTTTCTTCATAAAATTCACAAAAATACTCTGCTCTCATGGAAATCAAGCAATTGCAAACAAAACACAGGTTTATCAAAAATAAAACTTTGTTAAATATAGGTGTGCAACAATTATTGGCACCCTTTTAGTCAATACTTTGTGCTACCTCCCTTTGCCAACATAACAGCTCTGAGTCTTCTCCTATAATGCCTGATGAGGTTGGAGAATACATGGCAAGGGTTCTGAGACCATTCCTCCACACAGAATCTCTCCAGATCCTTCAAATTTTGAGGTCCAAGCTGGTGGACTCTCCTCTTCAGTTCACCCCACAAGTTTTCTATGGGTTTCAACTCAGGGGACTGGGATGACCATGGCAGGACCTTGATTTTGTGGTCAGTAACCCATTTTTGTGTTGATTTTGATGTAATTGTCCTGCTGGAAGATCCAACCATGGCCCATTTTAAGCTTTCTGGGAGAAACAGTCAGGTTTTCATTTAATATCTGTTGATATTTGATAGAGTCCATGATGCCATGTATCCTAACAAAATCTCCAGGTCCTCTGGCAGAAAAACAGCCCCAAAACATTAAAGAGCCACCGCCATATTTAACCGTGGGCATGAGGTACTTTTCCATATGGCTACCTCTCTGTGTGTGCCAAAACCACCTCTGGTGTTTATTGCCAAAAAGTTCTATTTTGGTTTCATCTGACCATAGAACCCGATCCCATTTGAAGTTCCAGTAGTGTCTGGCAAACTGAAGACGCTTGAGTTTGTTTTTGGATGAGAGTAGAGGCTTTTTTCTTGAAACCCTTCCAAACAACTTGTGGTGATATAGGTGACTTCGGATTGTAGTTTTCAAGACTTATGACCCCAAAATGCAACTAACTTCTGCAATTCTCCAGCTGTGATCCTTGGAGATTTTTTGGCCACTGTTGGTGGCCATTGTTATGGTTGAATAAGGGAATTTGGCCTATGTGTTACCTCATATTTATACCCATGGCTGAACCCAAGTAAACCAAAGTCATAGCTAAACAAGTTCCTGTTCCTAGTCACCCAGGGGTCCTAAAAAATGTAAAATATCAATGGGAATATACTTCAAATGTATTTTTTTTCATATGAATTCATAGGTGTGCCAATAATTGTTGCACACCTACATTTAACAAATATTTTTTTCATAAACATGTGTTGTGTTTGCAATTGTTTGATATCCATGAGAGTAGAGTATTTTTGTGAAATTTTTTAACAGAAGATCAAATGGTTAAAGAATAAAGACAATTTTTCACAGCCTTCTTTGCTCATATTTACCAAGGGTGCCAATATTAGTGGAGGGCACTGTAAATGAAAGATATTTCCACTTAGCTATTAAACTATTTCACTATGATTCACTGTTACCAACAGTCTTTGATAAACTTGTTTGAGGAGGAGATGTTGTCAGACGCAGTCAGAGCTCCTGCCGGTTTCCAACCCCTGCCATTCCTTCACATGTCTCTAATGGTCAATCAGTGTGGAGGTTATCTGGCAGTTTGAAAGCTTTGGTTTCAAAGAGTGACTTTTCCAAACTGCCATGGTTCATCCCATCTGAAGTGCCTTTCCAAAGCTCTTAGGCGTCCGAATCCAGTTTGTATAGAGGCATAGTCTTAATGCATAGTCATCAGTCTTAAATCAGGCTGTGATGCCTAAAATTGCTCAAACTGGTGTTGATGATACTGACCTCAAGTAGTCGTGATTGCCATCTAGTTAATCCAATCTGATGGTAGATTCTGCCCACTGGTTTTGATGGATGATGCTGACAGATTTAATTATTTCATGGCGTGTACCAAGGTCTCAGCATAAAAGAAATAATTAAATGCAGAAATAATTTAATAAATGTTGTAATAAACAATTAAATACATTCAATTTAATTACATAATTTTTTATATAACAATGTAATGAATCAATTATCCATTAATTATTTCTATTTAGTTATTCCTTTATTATCTTTAAACTACAAGATCACGCCTCAAGACTTGTACACCGTAAACAGGAAAAAACTTAAATTAACACAAAAATAGATCAGTCACATGGAAAAAGTAAATACACCCCTACATTTATCACACCTTTAAATCCCTAAAATTTGAATCAGGTGTTCAAGATTGCGTGCCAATAATTAGAACCTGCTTAGGGAGTGCAGGTGGAACCTGTCTTATTTAAACCTCTCATATTTTGTGTCTGGTGTTCCCTTATTATTGAGGTGTGTGGTGTCATCGTGCCAAGATCTAAGGCCTTCAGAAAAAAAGGTTGTGGATGCCTTTGAGTCTGGCAAGGGATTTAAAAAGATCTCCAAATTATCTGAAATAAATAATTCCACTGTAAGCAAAATAATCTACAAGTGGCACAGATTCCAAATTTGTCTGCCAGACTGCCAGTTTGTCCAGGACTGGCCGTCCCAGCAAATTCGGCCCAAGAGAAGACCGTCTGATGCAAAAAGAAGTTTCCAAGAAACCCAAAATTTAATCACAGGGTCTGCTAGAAAGTCTTGCAACTGTTGATGTCAAAGTGCATGCTTCTACAATCAGAAAGAGATTGCACACATTTGACGCGCAAGGGAGGCGTGCCAGGAAAAAGCCTTTTCTATCTAAAATGAACATTAGAATGGGATTACAGTTTGCCAGTGAGCATATAGGCAAAGACCAGGCCTTTTGGAATAATGTGCTCTGGACAAATGAATCAAAGATAGAGTTGTTTGGCCACAGTAACAGCAGACATATTTGGCGGTGATCAAAGACAGCTTTTCAGGAGAAGCACCTCATACCATCTGTGAAGCACAGTGGTGGAAATGTTATGGTTTGGCGTTGCTTCACTGCCTGGACTGGGGCTGGACAGCTTGCATTCATTGATTCAACTATGAATTCTGCATCATATCAAAGAGTGCTTGAAGATAAAGAATCCGATTGAAATGTTGAGGGTGATTTGGAACACGCAGTACATGCAAACCCTCAAAAATCTTGCAACTGAAAGAATATTGCATGGAAGAGTGGTCACAAATTCCAACAAGCCTGTGTCACGTATCAAGAAACTCTGGACTCCACTTCCCATCAGCCACTGCACTGCACTAGCTGTCACATGACCACCTGCACCTGATTCACGTTTTGTTAATAAGCACTCGTGTATATATAGTCCTTGTCTGCACTGTTTGCTTGTCTTTCGTTGTCTTAGACTCTCGTTGTTCATGTCTCGGTGTTTTGTTTCATGCCACAGTGTTATTCCACGTTGTCTTTGTTTCTTAGTACGTTTATTTCAATAAATGTCATTATCTGCACTTGCTTCTGGCTCAACCTCGATTCGTGACAGAACGAAAGACCAACTATCAGAAGCAGCAGATCCCCACGATGGATGCCTGGTTTGAAGCATATGCGGAGTGGTATTTAGGACTGCTGGAGCAGGGAAGAAGGACAGATGAACTGCTCGCGCAGAATAACTGCATGCTAGGCCTGCCGCAGCTGGACAGACCATGCACCAGGCCACACCCGGCATTCGTAATGGATTACGCCAGGACACGCCGACGGGAGGGGGAATTTTTGGTCGGGGCTGAGACCAACTCCCACCCTCCCACCCTATTATGGATCTCACTCAGCCATCATGCTCCGCCGAGGACGTCGCTCCGCTTTCAGGCCCCGCCGAGGACGTCGCTCCGCTTTCATGCCCCGCCGAGGACGTCGCTCAGCCTCCCTGTTCAGCTGAGGACGCCGCTCTGCCTTCCTGCTCGGCTGAGGTCGTCGCTCTGCCTTCCTGCTCGGCTGAGGTCGTCGCTCTGCCTTCCTGCTCGGCTGAGGTCGTCGCTCTGCCTTCCTGCTCGGCTGAGGTCGTCGCTCTGCCTCCATGTTCCGCTAAAGACGTCGCTCCTTTTCTTTTCTTCTCTCAGTATGTCGCTCCCCCTTCCTGCTCCACGGAGGACATCGTTCCCCCCTCATGCTCCGTGGAGACCATCGTTCCTCCCTTGGGCCTCGCGGAGAACCTCGCTCCTCTTCCTGGCCTCGCGGAGAACCTCACTCCTCTTCCTGGCCTCGCGGAGAACCTCGCTCCCCCCTTGAGTCTCATGGAGAACATCGCTCCCCTCTCCTGTCCCGTGGAGGACGTCGCCCTGCTTTCATGCTCTGCCGAGGACGTCGCCCCGCTTTCATGTTCAGCTGAGGAAGTATCTCAGCCTCCCTGTGCCGTTGTGGAAGCCGCCCGGCCTCCTGGTTTTTCTGGGGACATGTTTTCCAGGGGGCCAGGACCACCCGATGGAGGACGTATAATTTTGGGCGCTCCAGGAGTAGCGCCCTTGGGGGAGGGTTCTGTCACGTATAAAGAAACTCTGGACTCCACTTCCCATCAGCCACTGCACTGCACTAGCTGTCACATGACCACCTGCACCTGATTCACGTTTTGTTAATGAGCACTCATGTGTATATATAGTCCTTGTCTGCACTGTTTGCTTGTCTTTCGTTGTCTTAGACTCTCGGTGTTTTGTTTCATGCCACAGTGTTATTCCACGTTGTCTTTGTTTCTTAGTACGTTTATTTCAATAAATGTCATTATCTGCACTTGCTTCTGGCTCAACCTCGATTCGTGACAGCCTGGTGGACAATTATGCAAAATGCCCACAAGAAATTATTTCTGCTAAAGGGGGGAAAACTAGCTTCTGAGGCCAAGGGTGTACTTAGTTTTTCCACAGAAGAATATCACATCTATTGATATTTCTGTTGAATAGGCACTGTTTCAAAGATGATCAAATGCTTGCTTGTTCAAATATGTCAAAAAAGACAACAATTTCCATGGGGTGTACTTGTTTTTTCACATGACTGTACATTCAAGTGTATTTACTAATTAAGAAAATCCAAAAGACTGGTATTCAAACAGAACTTTTGTAGGTTTGACGATTACTTGAGAGATTTTCAAAAATCAAACACAAACTGTCATAAGAAAACCAGTTAGTGCTAGTATACAATAACTGTCTAGAACACTACATAAGGATGCGATTTGAGACGCAGCACTAGTTTGTTTACTCAGATGCAGATACAGTGTCACGATGTAGTACTGCCCCCACTATTTCAATTGGTAATCCAGCACTCGGATGCATAGTATTGATTTCTGAGGACGTGGACACGCGACACTTAAGGATACATGTCACAGCTCCTCAAATGCACTTAACACAGAAAGTACTGGTCATCGTGAATCTATTCATGTAAATACATTTCCAATAGCAAATGGGATTGTTGTCCTATTTATAGCAAGCAGCTCCTAAATATTTCATTGAATGTGAAGCAGAAACAAGCGGTAAATCATTACATTTTTCTTAATGTGTTTGACATATTTTTAAATTGATGGATTCATGTTAAAACTGTAGTGGTGTGGTGTTTGTTTCTGTTGTTCAGATCCTCTTTTCTCTTTCACGTCAGCACAGTGGAGCTGTTTATACAGAGTCTTGAGGGACTTAGGTATGGAAGCCTTAAGAGGCCATGCATTATTGGGTTCTTTTTTTCTTTCCTGTTTTCTCGTCATCCTGACTTAACTCTCTCATGATCTCTACAAACAAAGTTTTCTCATGATCTTGACATGACGTAAAATAGGTGCTTTCTCAGGATTCTCTTAGATTTTCTCATGATAAAATTACATCGTGAGAAAACAACTTTTTGTTATGTCAAGATCACGAGAAAACAAGAAAGAAAAAAGAATAATGCATGGACTTTAGGGTGTCCATATTTGTAGCTACATTTTAAGCCGCCCTGCCAAATTTAAATCATAATAGAGGACAGGTTGGAACAGAGTCAAATAATGAAGCCTTTGCTCTTAAGTTCAAACAGCTTGAAATATAGGCATAAATATTTACTATTAGATTATGTGATACTGTATAATCTTCCTCAGATGAGGCATAGTGACGTTCTAGTTTCAGTCGAAACGTCGCCATTTTGTTTGAACAGACAACAAACTTAAGATATCACATATCACTGTTTACTACTCATCCCCTTGTTTGAGGAAGTAACATCAACAGTAGTGAACTGAGGTAAAGTAGCCAAACTTACTTGGAATATACTGTAGTAATCTACAACACTGCTTGAGTAAGAGTTAGAAACTAACACACAAAAAGTAATTGTGAGGGGAAAAAGCAGACCCTCCCCCACCCCTCTTAAATGTTGTTGCATGATTCGTGCTTTGCTCTGGCTTGTTTATGCAGGTTTACGCTAGTGTGTATTTGGTTTCAGTCATTCATGAATGCTGCGTTTAAGGATTGAGTAGTAAATTGAACACTGAACTACTACATGATGAAAAGATTTGGCCAAGTGAGGTGCTTCTTCACACAGCATTGTGTTAGTTCAAGGTATTTTGTCTAGCATATCATTTTAGCACTTACAGCCTTCAAGATCCCATTCAGATATACGGAGCAAAGATGAAGAAGTCTGTAAAAGCAACTTCTTTTAAGCCTCTGCTAAAATGCAGACAAGGTCGGTTTCTTCCCTGACCATTTCCTACCAGTCAGCATCATCTCGGTCAAACTAAATTCATCTGTTCAGTTCATCACATACACTGAGATACGTTTTTACTGCACAAAGCCTGAAGTAAGAATGAGACTATGCTTACTGGTGTGCTAACATCATTGCGATTTGTAAGGTTTTTTCTCTTTTTTTTGTAGCAGTGGGGTCTAGACAGATCTGATCTTTAGCATGAAGAAAGAAAATGAAATATATAAGAGAGTTTCTCGTGAGATCTTTACAGTGATGCAGTTTGATGACTGCATATGGTTGCCACATTTATTCACATAAACTGGTATGTGCTGTGATTGAAGCCTGGCCAGATAATTAGTGTCTGGGAGCTTGCTGTAATAGAGCGTTGTGGCAGAATAAGAACAATGACTGCATGGGCCTCAGTTTTGCATGGAAGCTCAAGCAGTAGCCACTCCTCAGTGTTGGCAGGGAGACAGCCTGAGCATGTGCATTGGGTCTCATCCCAGTTTTTTTTTTAACAGTACCACCAAGATGCATTCCAACAGAGACAGGCATGCAAATACTGCTGATTTGCTTTTTTTTTCACCATGGAGAAGGCAACGATGTATTTCAGAAATGAGCCGCTGGGAAGCCAAGTAGCTCACCAAATCGCCTTCATTTAAAAGTTCTGCCTCAGCAAACAGCGGGTAAAACAGATTGTGAGTAAATTCCGGACTAGAGCTCCAGCACGCTAGCTCTGTCTTTCACTCCACTTTGGAATGACTTTTGCAATCGCTCGATCATATTCCTGCCATTCTCATCCGGTATTAGCGTGCAAGCGGCTGAGGCTCTGCCGTTCGGAGAGACTCTAATCCGTGATGTCCTGGCACAGCTATCAGCTTGCCATTGTCTCGCGCTGTCGTGTCCTTCATGATCGATTAGCCCAGGCTATAAAAGAAAGGTTATCGATCAATGACAGCGGAGTTGGGTGGGGAGAGAGAGAGAGAGAGAGAGAGGTGACAGCAGCGAATATGTCCGCTTTCACCGCCACAGGGAAGAGGATGAGCTCCAGGGAAGAAAATAGCTATCACTTCTTATGATACTTACACTGCTCATTACCTCGGAGTGTGCTTCCCCATCTTGCTAATCTGTTATCTAGCACCTATTTGGAAGGTGTTTGTGGAGGGGGAATCAGAAAGTGTGAATGTGTGTGTATGGATGGATGAGCAGGTGCAATTGTATTGTGTGTGTGTGTGTGTGTGTGTGTGTGTGTGTGTGCCTGCTTGTATTTTTGTACTGTGTAATAGTAGTTCATTGGGAGCTCTAGATGGTTTATCACAGTACTTGATTTTTCTTCTGTCTCTTCAGGTTACCCAAACATTGTAGCGACGTACGGCCGTGGATACACTGGCTTCGCCCCGAGCTACAGCTACCAGTTCCCTGGTAAGTTCCATCTTGTTAAGCCCTGTATGTAGCTTCTCTCTCCTGCTGCTATCTAGTAATGGCTTCCCTGCTGGCCAGTAAACACACACCCACTCGCTTTTGCCCCCCAAAGTACCCCATGCTGAACATATACATAAAGATACACGCAGCTCCGATTGGAATCCTATGAAGCTGTAAAATATTTATGTGGAAAGTTCAGACACACTCACACACATGCACTGACTGTATCTTTCCTTGGAGCAGGTCACATAAAACTCTATAAGCGTACAAAGCACGCCGGTAATATATGTGGTCGAAGGTATTTTCCTAATTTGTATTAACTAATCTTGGTAAATCTTTGTAGCAATGGTGGCTGAATTAATGTGATTAGGTAACCTTATTATGTGTGTAATGAATTTCCTTAAGTAAAGAACCCGTCCTCGATAGACTGCTTGAGACGCAGACCTACCAAACACAATGCAATTGATTATGGCACGCTGCCATAATGCTTTATCAGATATCTACTGCCTCTGCACCTGCTATTCTTAATGTGAACTGTTGCTCATGAGCCAAAATGAAATAAGAGCCTTATTCAAAGTTTAGTTACACATATGTAGTGAGGAGTTTATTCCAAAAGTGTGCATATTGGTATCCAGACCTCAGGTGAAGGTCTGGATACCAGACCCTACATCTTACTCAGACAGTAGTAAACTCAGACAGTGACATGTACGTGAAGGGTGACTTTGCCAAAAAGAGATGTGTCTCAGTTACACACGATTCCAAATGCCTTGTTTTTAACTGTAAATACACTGAAACATACCATTTGAGGCGAACGTTAAATTGATAAATATGACACTATTCAGTAATCAATAATATCATCTCTTTAAAGTGTACTGGGTTTTTTTCATGGAGGATATTGGAGGAGAGCGCATCATAATCAATCTCAAAGACTCAGTTGTGTGTATATATATATATATATATATATATATATATATATATATATATAGGTAGAATTATGAACAACATTTGCTTGTGAGTGAGATGTAAGCATAGTAGATGAGTGCTTGGTCAGCTTATCCTTCAAACCATGGGCCATTTTCGAATGAACAAAAACATTTGCATTATGTTATTACTTCAGCAACTCAAAACAGTGAATTAAAAGCATGCATCCCATACACATTTTACAACAACAGTTATAGACCAGGGGCCAGATTCACAAAACATTTTTAAGAATAAAATTCTTCTTAACTGCCATTTTCTTCTTATTTTCTAGCTTAAGAAAGAAGTTAAGAATATTTTGTATTCCCAAAAATTATTCTGAATAATGGATTTTTTTCTCCTAAAGAGTGTTCCTAAGACAAAACTTCTTAGGAAAAATTCAAATTCTTAAAAAGAATGTTCTTAAAAATCATTGTAAATAAAATCTTAAAGTTAGTTTTGGGTTGTTTGAAATATGAAACATTACAAAATTATAAAACTTGTAGCATATAATAAATAATGTATAACTACTACAATATTTTAGCTCTTGCCTACTGTTTTTCTTTCTGTTCTTCTCCTCCATGTCAAATTAGCCAAATTGCTTCTACTTTCCAGCAAATACATTCTCCTATGATGGTTAATGTCGTTAAACGAACACATCTCATTCCCTTTGCATTCGAATAAATGGTCGGGAGGTGATTGCTACTTTTTAAAAAAGGATAATAAATTGATACATGGAAAATTTGGCAGTATTGAATTTGTTGGAGCTATTACACTACTGTCGTTTTATTCTTAAGAAATAATTTGAGAACTTCTTAAGAATTTTTCAAGAATTGCACTTAGGAACATTCTTACGAACTTCTTAGAATTTATCTTAAGAACTTTCTTAACTTCTTTCTTAAGAAGATTTCCGTGAATCCGGCCCCAGGAAGTCAGTCAGCTTCTGTGATGATGAGGTGCTTTTTGCATGATATGTTCTTTTCTGTTTGCCCATTCCTGCGTGCCGTAGAAACAAACTCAACACTTAAAATGTTCCGATAATAATTCATATAATAATAATAAATGCATTTTGTTCTTATCAATCGGTATATAGAAGTAAAATATTTTAAACTGTTTAAAAGCATTTAAATATTTATTCAGACAGGCTTCTTGTAGTTGAAAGGACCTCATGGGCATCTTCAAAAGCTAAAATGCATATGCTACCATCGCTGTGTAAAGATAGCTGATTGCTGCTTTTTAAAGCGTGCGGCTGTCCTACTTTGATGCAAGGGCGCAAATAAACCTCAAACAAGTATCTTAAAAGGACTTGGTGGAGAGACAGATTGTTCCCGAGCTGTGCTGGATAGATAAATGAGGGAGGGAAGGGATAATGAGCAAGCATGAATTGGCAGGCACTTGAGAAAGCTCTGCTGTGACTAAGCCTGGAGTTGGGGATTAAAATGTGCACGAAGGCCTCTCTCTCTTTCTTTCAGTTAGCATTAGCATAGCTTTTGCTACTTCTGTCAGTAGGCCTAGCTTAGTATTAGGCTGCACATTGTTGTTTTTTTTGTTTTTTTTCCAGAAGCAACCTAGAAAAAGCCTTCTAATACCCACGTCTGCTGGAAAAAAAAAAGATTGTCATGCTCAAACATTATGTTCCTCTGGAGTTGGTCTAAATGTTTTTGATCTAGGATGTATTGAATATGTGTAATTTTAGAGGAGATATTGACCCCATGGAGGTGTTGAGCGAGTGAGGCTCGCTACGGTTCTGCTTTTCAGCTCTGACTTGTAGTTTATACCGATGACTCACCAGAGAGTTGGCTACGTCAACGTCACCTGCGGTTTCATAGCTTCTTCAAAAAGAGAGCTTTTTTGCTTTCCTTTAATCCTACAGCTTTCCTTGTAAAATTATCTTTCCCAGCGCCACTCAGAATAAAGCCCTCCATCTCTTCCATTTCACATATTGTCAATGACCTTGGTGTTAAACTTGTAGGGTGAATGAGCTTTTTCCACACAACTTGTAGCACTTGGGGATTTACCGGAAGCTCAGCTGCAGCGCAGGTTCAAATTGACTGTTGAATAGAAGGAAGGTAATATTTTTCAAGGCACTCCTTCTAATCTCCACAGGTGACTGCATCCGTAACAGGTCACAGGAAAAATGTACTGTTTGTGTGTGAAGTGTGTGCAATCTTACCCTTTAAGAATAACCGGAGATATTTGTGTGTGTGTGTGTGTGTGTGTGTAAGTTTGTAGGTCTCTTCGACTGTCAGTGTTAATCAGTATGTAATGTTTTGATCGTGAAAATAACCATACTTGTTTCTTGAAATTATTTAAAAAGTGTCGTGTCACGTCCTACTGATGAGGACCCACTAACATAGCGTTTGTAGAAAATAATAAAGCATTGAAGGTTATTGCCTGCTGGATGTGCCAGGTAAAGAGAATGTAGCAGCTGGTCCAATTTTTGTGACAGAAAACGCAGCTAGCTATAATTGTGTCTTTATTTTATCTTACCCATAACAATATAGCCTCGGCTTCTTCATGCGTAGGTTTTGATTTGCCCCACATTACATGGCCGTTCCTCTCCATTTCTGCAGACTGAATTGTCTCGTCTCTGTTCGGCCTTGATTTGCGCCGGTGGACACGGCCCGTGCTGATGAGAGCTGAAGGATCGAGCATAGTCAAGGTCACAGCCTTTCCAAGCCCAAGAGCGCCCAGAGGTGTATAATAACCCTGTCTTTTAGTTTCAACTCCTCCATTTCTTCTCACTTTCCTCCTTGTGCAGAATGGGAGGGAGAGCTGGAATTGGCGCTTCACTTTTGATTAGGGCCCAATCAGTTATGCAAACAGAGAGGCTGTCAGGGACAGGCCCCTGTCTGCACCTAGCGCCCCCTCCCCCCACCCCCCAGCTTATCCCCCCAATCACAGTCCTCGCTAACCTGCCGGACAGATAACACACTGGGGCTCGAAGGAAATTGGAACACAAACAAACAAATAAACCTGCAGCTTTCAACATTTCTGTGGAGAAGGAGGAAATGGAGCTGGTAGATGTTGGTGGTTTGTTTCTTGTTGAAACAGGCTACTGTATGATGCGAGACTTTCACTGCTGGATGCAAATAGTATCATACGATGGCTGGAGTAAAAGTGTTATGTAGAGAAAAGGACTGGGGAGAGGTTTCATTCATATAGTACATTCACTGGAGAGAAAGAGAGAGGAAAGAAAAGAGGAGAACAGTGGTTTCACCAACAGCTGTGCCACGTCATCACGTTCTTCACCGAATTAGTCCTAATTTAATTAAAGGTTCCTTTTAAAGCAGTAGGCATGCAACAAGCACATTCAGCATGTCACATGCTCAAAGCTAGAGCTGCACTGCCAGACACAATGAAGGCACTCAAATATACATGCACAAACACAAATGCATTCAAAAAGAACTCCTGCTGGTCAATTCACGGCTTTCTTTAAGTGCTCACCAACAGCTGTTGTATAATTATATGAGGACAGAGCACAAGCAGGAGGACAGATCAGTGTGGAAATGGAGATGCTGACAGAAGCTTTGAAGCTTCCTGTTTGATATACTTACACCCTTACATCCTCGGGTTTATGCTTACTCATCACCAGACCCCAAGCGGCAGAAGCCATCAAACTAGTGCAGCTTTAATTGCCATCTGAAACGCATCGTAAACACAGCGCATACCATTCTACAGTTTAGCTACATGTCTTGCTGTGACTTGTACTTGCAGTGGAGTGCAATAGTTTGTATACCCTTGGGACTAAATGAAGAGGTCAAAGAAATTTAGTTTATAGAAACAAAGATTTCACAAATATTCTTTCACTGTTCACAAGTAATAAAAATGGTCAAATAATGTATGTAAAGATTAATAATGATGAAACTAAAGTGATATTTAAAATGTGCAACTTTTCTGAATGTAATATACCGTACCAAGTAATTTACTGTCATTGAAGAATAAGAATAATGCTAGAATAAATTGTAGTTATTTCTTTACCCCCACTGTCATGTAACCGGTGGGTACGGATGCAAGTGCTGTTAAAGCTTTTATTGAAGAGAGGCAGGCAGACAAATCCAAAATCCTAGGGCAATATCAAGGTCACAAAACAGGCACAAGGTCAGGCAGTTGACAAACAGGCCAAACAGGGCTTAGACGAGAATCGTAAACGAGAGTGAAAACTGGATCAAAAACCAAGAAACAAAAATGAGGATCAAAGGTTTAGTATGGCTCTGGTGGCAAAACACAAAAACGCACAATACTTCACACAGAACAAAGACACATGGGGCTTTAAATATACAGCGAAATCAAAGGTAAAACATAAACAGCTTTGAATAATGATGACACGTGAGAGAGACAGCCAATAACAAGACATTGTTGGAGACATGACATAAAACGTGACAAAACACGTGTTAAAAGGTAAACTGACAACAAAATTGACAACCCAGAAGCGCGTGCTGTCACGCTTCGGGCAGTTCATGCACACTGAGTGCTGGAGGGGAAATCTGTGACACCCATAACACCCACCGTTCCTTGGCCTGTGTTTGGCTGTTGCAGGATACACTTAAATTTAGTTTTGTAATATTGTGTAATTTTATATATATATATATGTATATATATATATATATATATATATATATATATATATATATATATATATATATATATAGTAAAATAGAGGCATATTTCATTTACTTTTTGCAACAATAAAAACTAAACAAAAGGATCCCAACTTCTGCCCTAAACTGTTCATTTTTCCATAATTGCTCATTCTCATCCATGTCTTCCTAAGATTGTTTTAACATGTGTACTGTTACCAACATTTGTTTCCTGCTTGTCTTATTGCTTTGAAGCCTAATTTGCCTTGGGCTTCCTCAATTTCTCCACCAAGGACAAGTCTAGTCTCCTTAAATGAGCTCCCTTAGATAGTGGGATGAAGGAAGGATGACTTTCCCCTGCCCTCTAGGTTAATCCTCATGTCTCTCAGCCAGAGAGATGCTACTCATCTGTCTGGTAATTGCTGTAGTCAAGGAGGTGACATCGAGTATAATGGAACATGAGGCTGCCTGTGGAGAATACTTGTGTCTGTTCTGTCCTTATTTGCATCATAGCATTGCACCTCAGTCCACATTTCCAGGGAAGACACATGTTGAGAAAGCATGTATTTCTTCTCTGGTCTTATGAAGTCTCTGTGTCATTAAATAGAAATTCAGACTGAACTAAGGACTGAGGATTCGTCCTCTTTCACTTTAACACGCTTTGACTTCAGTGTTTCAGCACAATACATATATTCCCCCTGAACAACTTGCCTTTTAATCTTTATAATTAACATGTGATCGTCAGTGGTATCCAATATTTATGAAATTCTGAGTAGATTTTTTAGTTTAAACATCTTGTATCGACATGTTGGTCTATTCTCACTTTTGGTTAGCAGTGTCCTACGTTAATCACAAAGCCATTCACCTTCCTGCTGATAGTGGTGCAACGAGATTAAGTCGGATCTTGGAAAGATGCACCTCCGTGCATTTGAACTACAAATTAGAAAACAAAACATGGACACTGTGTTTGTTTTTTTGTTAGCAACAAGCTAGCCAGCTAACTGTGATGAGTGATGTATAGTTTCCTCCTCGAAACTGATCTATATAGTCAGTGGTAAAGTTTTAACAAGGGAATATGTCTGTATGTTGATTGATCTAAAGCAAATACTTGTACATACAGTATAACTCATTAAATGTAAGAGGTGCCACTTTGTTTACTGCTGATACTGTGAGCAGCCATGTTGATTTGACGTCACTTGCTGAACTCAGAGGAACCCTCTGCTCAAATAAATAAAGTTCCAAAACTTCACCACCATCTTTCTATCATAACTAGATGAGCTGAGTTAACAGTCTTGGGTTTGTTGTCTCCACTAATTCTATGTTTAATTGCTCATTAATGTGATGTCGAACATCACTGAAATATGTTGAGTGAGAAAAGATATTAAAATATCAAAGAATATAAAATATCCTTTTATGAACCATTTTAATTCAGCCCAGTAAGTAGACACCCATGGACATTTGTGCTCACTGAGGGAGTATAATACTGATAGTATTTGCCAACTTCAGTATACCAATGCCACTCTCTAGTTGTGTAGGCATGGCTAGATATTCCTTTAGCCTTGAATATTTCATGCTCCATACTGAGTAGTTTTCTAGGCTGTCCTAAAGCACACTCAGGGTTTTCTTCTTCACTCTCCTCTATAACATTGCCCCTTATCCATCCTTACAATAAACATCCTTATAATACATCCTTATAATAAAATTCTGCTTGTATCTCATTATACTTTGCACAGTGCCTATCTCATTAAATACCCAAGGTTCCTTAGGTAAATTCTGAAGTGTTTCTAAGCACATAATCCTTTTTTGTTTGTTTTATTATTCACAGTATATCCTCTTAATTATCAGGACCTACTGTTGTTTGTGAGACACAGTACAGTGCAGCGCTCTGAGATTGTAGAGTCCGCTGTACCATGGGATGATGGATACACCTATGAGTTCTCGTCATGCTTTATGCATTCTGAAAAATGGATCTATGAAATGCGCTATTAATCAGATCCTGCTTATATGTGATGCTGATATATGGTAGGTTTTTTTTTCTTTGAGAACCTGCCTGAATAAACTGACAGAATTGATTGAGACTACATCTTATTGAGAAGTATATTGTAGATTTCTCTTTTGCGTTGAATTGTAGTTCACCATTCATTATCCAAAGATTCTACATTTCTTGTAGAACTTGCATGGAACTGTCTGCTTCCTTAGTGTGATTGACCTAATCACACAAGCAACATGATTAATGTCAAACTGTTGAATTCAGACCCCATGTTCTCAGCGGAGCTGAACCCCTACAGTCATCATTAACTCACTGTGCTCACGCATGTAATTCCCAGTGCTGAAGCCTGATGAGATGTGATGGGCAGCTCAGTGGCATGTTCCATGTTGCTTGCACTATCAGCACGCTCATTAGGAAGAGATGTAGACATGAGGCTCTGACATGGCCGAGTTCACTGCACATAAATGGCACTGTTGCATTCTTGGTTTGGGGGTCCTCATCACCCAGATACAGCTTTTTGTTTTTGATAGCTTGGCAGAAAGGCCTGCTTGAAAGTAATCCAAGTCAAGGGCTTCTGCTGGAGAGGAATGACTCACCTATCTTTTGCTGGATGAAAAGATGGTCTGTTGAGATTGTGCTGCCTCCCTTTATATTAGCCACCTTCTTTCTCTTTAAAGCTAGCCGCTTTTTTCTTTTTTTAAAAAAAAAGGCATTCCTCTCTTAGTGGCTTTCATAATGGATGAATCGACCAATAAAGCTTTTCCTGAGTGTCCCTGAAATAGTGGAGACCATAGCTCACAGCATTTGATTTTTCTTTTAGTGTTTAAATGATGTGCAATTGATATTTACTGAGCCATTCTTCACATGTATTACACAGCTTAGCAGGTTAAGGAATTATAAACACTTCGTATGTATAAAATGAATGACTTTATTCCATTTACATACACAGTGCTCAAAGGCCTCAGTAACACTGCTGTGCCTGATACAGTACCACTTTAGTGCAAATGGTCCACCTCCCAAATAATTTCTGGTCAGCGGTGGTAGATGGGGATATATATATATATATATATATATATATATATATATATATATATATATATATATGTGTGTGTGTGTGTGTGTGTGTGTGTGTGTGTGTGTGTGTGTTTGTATAGAATTTAAATTATTAACATAGAATTATTTTTGGCCATAATGCAATATAAACATCACAAGCAGCAAAATCTTAACAAAATAGTTAAAAAAATATCTAGTGGTTATGGTCAATAAATTTATACCTATTTTATATATATATATATATATATATATATATATATATATATATATATATATATAATGAATAGTGATAGCTAGGATCAGAAATAATGGAAAAATTCAGCAAAAAGGGAAAATTACTGTTCAAATAATCTGTTTATATACAAGAAACATCAACAGTATCAGTGATGTTAGAATATGAATAGCATTCTCCACCAAGTGTATTAAAAAGATTTCAATTCAGTGCTTAAAATTATATTTGTGTTTGCACTTCAGATTGCTATTTCTGAGCTACTCTGCTGCACCTTCACTTTCTCCATCACCCAACCTTATTTGTATTACCACTTTATGTTTAGACCCTCTCTTAAAAGATCTCAAATTCATCTAAAAAAACAAAACAAAAAAAAATAAAACAGCTGACAAAGTTGGTGTAAAGCACATCACATAGCTAAAGCTCTTGGGAAAGGTTATGTTTTATTAAATAAAAATCAGAAAGTTGTGGCGAATATTGCTTTTTGCCACAAAATTCAACTTAATAAGTGAACATGTTTGCTTGTAAGTGATCAGCCATAATTAATATGTGAATGTAGTCAACCAGAAGCACAATGCAGAATTTATCACATAGGTTTACCTGATAAAATGGCTTTTCAAGAAAATGCTCTGAGAGACAGAGAGACAGAGAGAAGAGAGAGAGGGAGAGGGAGGGCAGACCAGGACGGCTTCCCCTCCAGGGCTGCAGGGTGGAACAGATGTGTCCTTGTTCTCTCTCCAGGCCACAGAAGCCCAGCCGAGCACAGCCACTGACAGGGTAAACCGGCTGGAAAAAAACGAGAAAAATGGAAAGCTAAATATTGGCTTTGTCTCTTCAGTAATAAAAGCCCCATGAAATTGATTGGATGCTGCCAAGTCTCTCCCGAGTGGTGTCTTTCACCTCAAATGCAAAACAATGAGCTGGCATAGTTTATTAATTAACCCACTTAATTAATCCCAATTCAACGAAGTTAATCTCTTCCTAGGGCTTGCTAGATCCACTACACAGGTGTCTACTTGATATAGTCCTCAGATGGCACTGAAGCCTAACACAGGAGCATGGAGGATGCAGTGCATCAGTTGGGATCACTCGACCTACAGCTAGCTACACTGGCAATAGCGTGATGAGTGCTGATGATGTTGATGAGGAAATTAATTGTAAAGAGAACTACAGTGGAAAGATTCCTTCTCTTTAGTAAAGATTTTGGTTCCTCACTGTTTAGTTTAGCATCTGATTTACTAAGCCTGAAGATCGCTTAGTGTGTGCAAATTAATACAACTGAAAGACAGGTATTACATTTGCGGAATCCTGTTTCCACTATTTGAAGAAAAAGTTATACCATTAAATAGATCTTAGTAATGACACTGGTGCATGAACTTTTGTGACAAATTAATGACCAATATATATTTTTTCATATATATTATTTTTGTCTGATTTGTTTAATTGGGTTCTCTTTATCATCTGGTAGGACTTGTGTGAAAATCTGTTGATGTTTAAGCTCAGACTTATGCAGATATATAGAAAATTCTAAAGGGTTCACAAACTTTCGAGCACCACTGTATATATTTTAAAAGGATTATGATGTCAGCATCTCAAAATGATTGAGACTAATAAAACCAGGTCAAAATTGGTTTCATATTAGACATTAACCGCGTTCACACTTCCAATGTCAACAGCATTCACGTAGAGACTGTAAAAAAGTCTTATAAACATGACATAGACACTTTCACTTTGCATTCAACTGAATTGTGACTAGTTTGTCAGTGCATCTCACTGCATTTAAACAGCATTATATATGGACACAATTTTGTGCATGTAACAAATTTCAGCTTCACTTAACTCTTATGGAGGTCTCTTACAGACATGAACTCATAGTGGCTATAAAGAAACAAAAGTACAGCAAAAACCCTCATTTATATATTGTTTCCTCTTCCTACTTTGCACATGATGCACTTCCTGCAATGATTATTTGTATATCACCTGTAACACTCCCACAGTTTTTGCTTATAGTGTATCCGATTGCAATCAAAAATCAGCGCTTGTTATTTGGGATCTTAGTAAGATCTGGGTTTAAACGTGTTGCCTAATTGGTGTAGGTGCTGCACTTTAAATCTCATGAAATAATCTGATAAAATGAACATGTAAATCGTTAAGAATAGTAATCAATATTGGCCATTTTGACTTCATGCAGTATCTGGGTGACAAGACAAGATAACAGAGCAGAAAAATGTTGTCATCAGTGCCATATGCACAGTGACGGTGTGTACTCAACCCAGTGGTGGGTTAAGGATCGAGTAGCTTTCTGATTCTGATGTAAAGCATGATATTGACTATAATGTAATGTGTAGGTCCTAAGAGAGTTGCTTCTGATGGAAAGCTCAGTGTGGGTTGCTAGGGCTTTAATGTGGGTTGCTAGGGTAGGCTAGTATAAAAATGACCAGTATTACCAGCTTTGGTCTAATGTGTTATTGTTCTTACCCAAGTTAAAGTACTTTTCAGGCAGGATTGGATTTCCGGACAAAGGTCTTTTAAGTGTCGTTAGTGATCGATATGCACAGGATAACTGATCTCTATATAAATCACAGAGATGGGAGTGTCTTCATGATGTACGCATGGTTGTCACACTAAACATTTCATGTGTCCTACATTTAATAGAAATCATTGTTTTGAGCTTTATTATAAGTGCTTGTTGGAGTGCTTGTGGAAGCATGAGTTGCTCTTTATCATTAACTAGTAGGTCATATGATCATAACTTTGCTCAAAACTCAATGACTAAATATTACTTAACATAATATAATATGTAAAGCACCTAGAAGTGTTTCTTCTCAGACGTATCCTTTTAAACATCACCTATAATTTATTGTTCTGCATTTTAAATAATTGGATTCATTTTGGTTTTGGCAGGAAATTACTTTATACGGAAGAAAAAGCATACCACTATGACAGTTTAGATGGAATATATATTGTCTGGGGATATTCCTACTTGTCATATAATAGAAGAAAGAATACCAGATTTATTTTAAAGTTCGTAAAAAACGAATGGCCTGACCTTTGGAAGTGAAGGGGCTAAAATCCCAGAGATACTCAAGTAATAATCACATTACCCCACCTCCCTATTTAAAACTAATCCAGTCTGAATGCTGCTTAAGGTTAGTACAATTGAATGGATATGTTTTTAAGATTTTGATTGTAAAGCCTAGACTTGTGCCTGTAGACACAGTACAGTATCTCAGTGTTTGAGGATTTTGAGGATTTTTCAGATCCTGTAGATAGAAGTGAACTTATCCCATAAGACTCTTGCCATGTTACTTGTAATGTTTTCCCAGTGATGGTAACATAATCCTTTCATGAGACATGAAAAGTAGCAAGTAACAAAGAGTAAAGAGTTTTGGTCTTGGACATATTTTCTCATTTGGTTTGGTTGTAGATTCCCTAACGGTTTGTCACTGTCTTTAAGTGGAGCTGGTTCCGGATGAAGGTACCCGTCACTGTACTTTCTGCGCATCTTGGATGTACCACAATTACCCAAACCACCTGTGTGCTGTTCTGAATGTTCACCTCAACACGCTGAAAGTGTAAATGTGTTCACACATGGATGCAGATTGTGTAAGGAGAGGGTTTAAAAGGTTTGTCCTTCTGTAAGACCTGTTCTACTTCTGCTCAGGTAACATAATCACTTGGGATGTTGAATACGTCAGCGTTTGACTTGTGTTTCATTATCAGAGCTGAAAGTAACTTTCCCCAATTGGGAAAAGTGCTTCTATGAATGTGTGAACAACTCTAGAACTTGTTTTCCTAATTAACTGAGCTTCCCCTCGCTTGGTTGCATGAGCCAGAGAGGCTGTGTTTATCTCCTCTGAGATAGTCCTTACTGTTGTGATCTGGCATTAGGATGAATTGTGTGTAATTGTTTCAAGTGATGAGCAGGTTTTGGGATGTGTTTGCCTGACTGCAAGACTAAATTATCAAGGTCATGCATGAGTTTCCTGCTTTCTTGTTCTGTGCCTAGAGGGCACTAGTGAGTGTTCTCTCTGAATGTCAAGATGCAATGTTTACCTTTTCTCCGGAGAAGAAAGCTTAAGAGTGATCATCACTCTTCCAGCAGGTGTGCAGGTGACTAGGATAATGCTTGCTAATTGCTTTTCTGTCTAAATGAGTGTCATGCTCTTGATGATGAAAGAAAGAAGTGAAGGAAGGGCAGAATTTGGTTTTTTTATAAAGTGGTGAGAATGCAAAACCTAAGTAATTGTAAAATATGACTTGACTCTAGAAAGTTGACCCCTGGTCAGATGTAATTATATTCTGACACAACAGCTGTTCTTTTGCTCAGGCGTTTTGTAAGAGGTAGCAAGCCAAATAACCAAGAAGTTTTCGTGATCTTATGCAAACCCCTGTGATATTTACTTTGAGTAAGCACTTCATTTTCTATATTGGTTGTCAGATTTTCTACCTCAAAAAGGAGTTTAGTGAAGAATCCCATTTTCATTGCTTTAGAGAAGTACTTTAAACACTTAACAAAACTATTCACTATAACTTATTTTTTTTCAGCATAAGATTCAGTATGAGAGACTCCAGACATCTAAATAAAAAAATAATAATGACAATACCTAAAATGAGGTTCTGTTACTATAAGAGGAGCTTGAGCCATGGATAGCCATGGATTCATTTTTAAAAGATCAAAATCACTTGTGCTTCCTGTGTCTTGTGTTTTTAGACCTAAGGTCTTGCAGTTTTGGTGAATTCATTCAATAAACATGCTAAAATTCAAAGGAAATCAGAGCTCTGCATGGAAGAAATCCATGTCCAGAACTGTACACTATTAGATATTAGCAGGTAAGACTAAATGCTGCCTTCACCATATTTATATAATTGACATGGTTAAGCACTGGATGATAAAAATTATTCTAGCAACACAATGTGCTTTAGATTCTTCTATTAGTGCAATCAATCAAAAGGCTCCAATTATGTTCTTATTTGGGAAATAATGCTACTTATTAATAAAATATGAAGAACTAATATTCTGATAATAGTTTTCCCAAATGTATTTCTCCTATGGATTCACCTGTGACTGACCGCAAATTACTGTAAATTAAAACACTAATTAGCAGCAAATTGCAAATGCTCATTAGCAAGATTTAGCTATTGTCTTATGGTAATAAGGTTTATGCTTATGCTTTGGTCACTTCTGATGGCAATTGGCAAGCCTAATTACAATTCATTTTACTGAACAGTAAAATGTGAACTGCAAATAACTAAAGTCAATTAGACTTAAATATGGATTGACTGTGTTAACTAATTGTTAACCAAATAACAACAACAAAAAATTTCCCATGTTATAGTGCATTCAACACATATATCTGCTAAGGAGATTAAATGGTAAAAGGATGTGTTAGTGTGTAAAGGATTTTGCATGCGAAAGGCTTCCTTAGATATCAAACTTGCACACATGGCCTGAATGTGAACGAAGGTTGTATTCTGCTGGTGTGAAACTGCAAGGCTTTTTCTCTGTGTAGCGTAACCTGGAGTAATCTGGTCAATCTGGAGAAAAGAAGCTTACAGCCTTAATTTAAAGGTTTCTGTGTTCTAACCTGAATTTGTGTAGTGTTACAACCTGAAATTAATTTACAACCTTGTTTAGCTGGAATCCTGTCACAAATCTACAGACAATACCCCATAATATTGAAGTGGGAGGAAATCAGTTTAGTTTGCAAAATTATATACAAGCAGAGGTAGGGAGCGCTACATTTACTTCGTTACATTTACCTTTGAACTTTTTTAACTTGAGTAACTTGTTGAAAAAAATGTACTTTTAAGAATAGGTTTAACTGGCCATACTTATACTCTTACTCAAGTTCATTTGTAATCACAGAAATGTACTTTTACTTCACTACATTCGGTGACATTCCACTATTACTGTTAAATGTTCATGAATATTTGTAGCTTTAATAATTAGTTTATATCACGTATATTGAGGTCACGATACGCTGCAGTGGTCTGAATGCAGACACAATAACCGCTCACTTTTTTAGAGGCTCATTCCTGGAGAAGGGGACAAAGCGAGCGTGTTGAGGGAGGCAGGACACACACACACACACACGCAAACATTCTAACACACACAACCACTCACTCTCTCTCTACACACACTTTCTCTTCTGTTCTGTTCCCTAGTCTGTTCTTTTGTTCTCTGTTGTCTAGTTTAAATGCAGATACTGACAGGTTTGTGTTGTTAACATGTTAAGACCGTCAACCTATTAAGTCAAAATATTAGTTTATTGGTGTGTGTGAGATTTTGTGTTGAAAATGACAGGGTCTGTGTTATTGTACCCATCACAGGACTGGGATCTGCCTCTTCATCTTGAACCCAGGTTTAATATCATATAAACACAACAGACGGACTTTCAGGGAGAAAGGAGAGGTGTGACTCCATGTAGTCCGAGATTCAGGGTTTTCCCTTCCTTTTAATCAGATCCGAAATAACTAGTAACTTACTGCTTGAGTAGTTTTCTTATCGGATACTTTATTACATTTACTCAAGTAATTATTAACATTATTACTTTACTGTTACTTGAGTAATTATTTTTATAAGTAGTTTTATTTGTACTTGAGTAAAAGTTTTGGCTATTCTACCCACCTCTGTATACAGTACAAGTAAAAAAATAAAAATAAATGTAAAAGTGTTGATTGCATAAGTATTCAACCCCTTGTTGTGTAACCCCTAAATCAGTTTGGGTACAACCAGTTGTCACCAGAAGTCATATAATTACTTGAATTTTGACCATTGTGAAATTAAAGTGTATCCTGATCTCTATATTCATACACCTGTTCATGGAAGGCCCCAGAGTTTATTAGAGAACATACCTAAACATATATCATCATAAAGACCAATGGCTATCAAAACATGTCCAGAGCAAAGTTCTGAATCAGGGTTTGGTTATAAAAAATATCCCAAGCTTGAACATTTCATGGAGCTCCATTATATTGTTATTAAAAATGGAAAGATATGAGACAACCTCAACAGGAGGCTGTCCACCAAAGTCGGTAACTAGATAAAGGGGGCATTAGTCAGAGAAGCAACCAAGAGGCCAATGGTGACTCTGGCATTAAAAATGTGGAAAAGTTCTAGGGGGTGTATACCTATGCAAACCACTATATTTAATGGTCTGCATTTATTTACTGTACTGGATCACAGGGTCAGCTGTAGAGTCCATCATTTGAAAATCAAGGCCTGAATTTTTATAGCTAGCCACAAGTATTATTTTGAGCTATTATGTGTTTATTTTATGTTTATGGATTGATATCAGTTTTTGCCTGAAGCTTTTCCCTGTAATGGTTCAACATGAAATATAACGGAACCTTGAGTTTAAAAAAAGAAAAGGGTAAACAGATCCTGGAAACTATTGCAAAATATTTACAACCATCCGAATTTACAAGAAGACAGTGACTATAGCTTTAACATATGCAGTAAGCTAGCTCCACTGATCTGTTTCACTGCTAATCCTGTTCTAAACTCGGCTTTGATTAGGCATTAGCAGCGCATAAAAGGTCATTAAGGCCACTAATATCAGGGTGTTGGGGGTTTGTCTGTGTTGAAGAATAGGAGGCAACCCATAAGAGACAAGGCTAATTACAATTCATTTCTCTATCTGAACTCAACCATCTGCCAGTGTCAGCCGCTTATTGTCTATTGGCTCTCAATCATGAACAGGCCGCTGCAGCCGAAGATTTGTGTTTTAATTAGAGAGCTGCCATATAATTATATTTATATTTTAATGATGACTTTGACAAAGAGTTTGAATGACTGTCCTTCATTGTTCACTGAAATGATAATATTTAATTATAATGTTTGAACATGCCAGATTTAGGTGCCTGAGTGCTTTTTGTCTCTTCGAAGCCCATATCATACACGCACGTCTTCTGATATTATTATTACATTAGTCTTGTGTTTGTTCTGCTAGATAGCTTGTGAGCAGCAGAGGGGTGGTCATTCAGTCAGTCTGAATTTATTTATATTTCCAAACTTACTTGTGGATTCAGACTGACTGACTGACTGACCACCCCTCTGCTGCTCACAAGCTATACATATATACAGAGCCCGCCACTAATATTGGCACCCTTGGTAAATATGAGCAAAGAAGGCTGTGAAAAATTGTCTTTATTGTTTAACCTTTTGATCTTTTGTTAAAAAAAAAAATCACAAAAATACTCTACTCTCATGGAGATCAACAATTGCAAACACAGCACAGGTTTATCCACAAAAAACTTTGTTAAATATAGGTGTGCAACAATTATTGGCACCCCTGTGAATTCATATGAGAAAAATATATTTGAAGTATATTCCCATTGATATTTAAAAAAAAAAAAATTGTACACTTGGGTGACTAGGAACTAGAAATTGTTCATCCATGACAATTTTTCACAGCTTTTTTGCTCATATATATATATATATATATATATATATATATATATATATATATATATATATATATACACACACAGTTGCAGTCAAAATTATTCACTACAGGCTGAAACTCTCATTAAGTCACGCTTTTGCTGTGCGTTTAATATTTCCGTTCATTATTTCACTATATTACGTCTGTCACACTCATAAACACGTGCACCACGAGTGACAGGAGGAATGTTTAATTGCAGTGGAAAAATGATACTTGATTACGCCACATTAAATATGTTTTTCCCCTCTCCTAACGCTTCACTGAATATCCGTTCATTATCCGTTCACAGACATCCGTTCACAGATATCTGAATATTAAAATTAGGCACATCCCTAATTTTAATGTCATCTGGTAAAGTTACTTCAACTTCTCTGCATTTTTGCTAAAGATTAAAATATTGGCGCACGTGATTGTGTTTTGGTGTGCATGCCACCCACATTATAACTTCAAAGTTAAGAGTTGTGCCTGGTTTTATTTATTTATTTAGTTATTTATTACATCTTTTAAAAAATTCTTTTCAGTAGTATTTTACTAATGGTGTTTATCAGTAGTTCTTGATAACCAAAAGAGAAACTTGTCCATCTTTCCTGAATAGTTTTATGTGACGGGAAAGTGACACACACTGCTCTTGGTCTTCACTGGAGAAACACTATCACATGCACCCGCAAACACGTCAGCAATGTCCTTCCTGCTCTCCTCCATCTTAGGCCATACGAACTATACCTGTTCCCTTCCTCAACATCACAAATGCCCAAAGTGAATTAAATAGCACTTGGAAGCGAGCAATTAATCCCAGATGCCTAATCTGCTAATAATAGCAGAGAGAGCCAGTAAAACAGGGAGGAGATAGAGCCAGTCTTGCCTGGGCCTCCTCACAAATCACCCTTCTGTTCAGCACCCCAGGCCCACCACAGCTATAGCTGCTATTCACGCAGCCTGGAGCCCAAATTATCCCCTGATTGATTGAGTTCCAAAGCATAAACCACCATGACCAGCGACAAAGAAAGATTTGCCTGCTCAGCTTTACGACTCTCTGTCTCACTCACTCGCATTACCCCACTCTAACATGAGCAGTGCCAGAGAGATAAGTGACTTAAGTGGACTGCAAAGTGTTTTGACTGTTTAGCCGTCTGCATATCACTGTTGTGCTGCCAGAGTTGGTCATGGTTAGACTTCAGCCTAGTATGATTCTGCTCTGGACAGATTTCTTTGGTGTTTAGTAACACAAATGGCTGTTAGAAGCCCAGAAGCATCTGCTGCTGTTTTTCTCCTCCGCTTCTGTTATGACAAGGTTTTGCGCCAGGCTATAGAGAGCGTAATTGCACTTCTATAAATAATAGTGTCTTACTGCCTTGATTTAGAGTATTGAGTAACGACTGAACCAGCGTTTCATAATTCCTTTAGAGCTACAGAACCAGTGGAAATGATACTCGTACAAAAGGATTAGACAACGCTGTACTGAATTTTGTATCCATTTGTTGAACATATTATTGATGTCGCAGAGAGATGTTCCCATACTATAGTTAGATTATATATGTGGCACTTAACTCTTTGATGACTCTGCGGCCATTTTTCCTCTCCTAATGCCTTAAAGAGGCACACTGGTTTCATGCATTTAACCAGATTGGAAAGCCTTTAAAAAATAATGTGTTACAGTAAAATGGCCATATAAGCAAGCCATCATATCTAAAAGGCTCATCTGCGTTCGTGGCCTTGCTGGGGTGTGCACTCAGGAGATAAGCATGGAATGAAGACATGGCTATTCATGCAGAAATGCTCGCGAGTACACTAGCGTCACTGTAGCTTGCTGAATATATTAAGTGCAGCTCCTGAGACATAATCTACAATACCCACAGGCAGCAAATCACACTGGAGGAAGATAGAGTTTGTGACAGAGATCTGAGGTATAGCTGGATTAGACTTACCTTATTTGTCTTCACTTTTTTTTATAGTTCAGCCTAGTACTTATTCTTCTTTTCTTTTTATCTTCTGTCCACTTTCTGCCCTCTTCTCTGGCCTATGCTAACCACTCTCTGTTGTTATCCTGCAGGCTTTCCTGCGGCAGCGTATGGTCCGATGGCGGCAGCGGCAGTGGCAGCAGCACGTGGTTCAGGTAGGGGGGCCCGTGGAAGAGGCGGCTACGCAGCATATCCGCACAGTACAGGGCCAGGTAAACGCTCTGGCCATATATCTGTGTGCTGCCCGCTCTCTCCATGCTGCTCTTAACTCTAGCCGCCTCTGTCCTCTCTTACACACACATTCACACTCACAATTTATTTAGATACAAGCACCAGGACTGTGGAGTTAAAGAGAAAGGCTTTTGCTTTATCCTCCATATCTCCTAACCTACAGTAGGAGTGATTAGTAGAGTTCAGCTTCTAGCAGCTGACCTGAGACCAGTTTTGCCTTAAGGCCCAGTCACATTAGTGTTTCATCAGCGTAACTTCTAAAGTGACGTTACATTTGTTTAAACCGCATTTGGTGAATAATTTTCACGTGAATTGAGTTCAACTTGACACGACTTGACTTCACAACTTGACCTGTTTTAGTAAAGAAGATTCAAAATTGAGGAACTTGCTATTTTTAGCAGTAAGCAGGCATGCAATTTTATAAATAAATAAAAAAAAATTCCTTATGATGATAAATTATTTCAGTGGTGCAGTGAGTAGCATTGCCACCTGACAGCTCCTGGGTCCCTGGTTCGAACCTGAGCTTGGGAACCTGAGATCGGGTTACTGTCTGTGTGGAGTTTTACGTGTTCTCACGTTGTCCAACTAGGTTTCTTCTGGGTTCTCTGGCTTCCTCCCACTGTCCAAAAACATGCCTGTAGGTGGATTGGCTATGTTAAATCGACCCTAGGTCGTGTGTGTGTGTGTGTGTGTGTGTGTGTGTGTGTGTGTGCTTGCGTGCTTGTGTGCGTGCATGGTGCCCTGCAGTGTCCTTCCATTCAAGGTGTAGTCCAGAATCCACTGCAACCCTGACTAGGCTGAAGCAGTTATTGAAGATTAATGGATCAATTAATGTAAATTACTTCCTTAAATAAAGAGGCCACTATGCAGTCAGTCAAGAGGCTGGATTATATAGTATAACGTGTATGATTTTACTGTTTATAGTTTGAGTTAGCAGCACATATACAGAGATAGCAAAGCATGTAAGCATATGTAAGCATATGTCTTGCTTTAGCCTGGCTAAATTGATTTAGAAACATTTAGAATTTGCATTTATGAAGCTGGCAAAAGTAATGTTTGCTCATTCTCCTCCCAATATCACAACCCACAGTTGAAATGATTTCTTTCTTTTTCTTCTTTTTGTGTCAGTGTTGGGAGCGTCTATTTATAAAGGAGATGCAAAGTTGAAATTTCTAGTGTGACTGCGGCTTTATATGATATTTGTACTGGTGAAGCTGGTCATAGGTCACAGACTAGGGTTGACCTCTGCTTTCTCAGTTTTATGTAATTTGCTGTAAATTGAGTGTTTTCCCATCGAACACAGCCTATGTGACTGAGTATCTTCATTTCTCATGGTTTTTCAGTGAGTTCATCCACACATAATCACTCCTGGCCATACCTGGCTTCCTTGAAGCACCTTTTACCCAGACTGACCAGAATTACTGAGGCTGCACATTTAGCAGTTTCTTGGCTATCCTCCTCCAACTACAGCTATCGATCCAGCGGCCAGATAGCTTAATCAATCAATTTGACTTTGTCTGTTTGATGCAGGGATGCTTGAATAAATAAACGGAGGGACGGTGGGAGCTGCTAGTGCTCTCCTCACTGGCCTTTACTGCAGCGACTGGCCTTTACCACAGCAGGATGTGATGTCCTTGTCTAATTGGCTGTCAGAAAGTGGGGTCTGAGTGCCAGTTTGATGTGGCCCCGTTATTCAGACAGCTCCCCACACACTCACACACACTTTCTGCTTTCTGTTATACACACACTCTCACTTACACACACACACTTTTATACACTTTCTCGCACACACACACACACACACAAGAAGCACACACTCGAGTGCACTCCACCGACACCTGCTCTTGAGCAGCCAGCCATCCAACTCGGTGTAATTCGTAGACAGGCGTAAAAGTGGCTGTGTGCCGGGTCTGCCGGAGCTCAGTCGACAGAGCGTGAGCCAATCAGTCATGCCTCTCCACTCAATCAGACGTGTCTGATTCTGATTAGTGCCCTGCTAAAGCAACTAAGCCTGCAAAAAAAAAACACACTTGCACTTTGCATCTCTTTTCCATTTACGGGTGTGAAATGCAGCAGCCTTGTTCAGAAAATGCTGTAAGCATTAAAATGAGACTCTCATGAGAAATGAATATCTCAGTTAGTGCTAACTCTGGTGTGTTCGGGATAGTTTTGAGAGTCTTCCCTATGTGCCAGGCTGGGCTTTAGAGATACACAGCATCGCAGGTTTGGTCTGTTTTCCCCCATTAGATTGTAGGTTGCAATCTGACACACTCTCAGTGTGGTTTATGGCAGGCCAGAGTAAGTCAGTGTAGTAACAGTGCACTAGGCATGGTGTGTACTAAGAAGACTGGTTCTCTCTGCTCCTGTCTGAAGCTGATGGGGAACACACTCTCTCCATGGCTGCACTGTGACAGAAGCCGGAAAGCCATTGAGACAGAGTGCTGACATTTAACGATGACCTTTTAGCGGGACTTCATCATCTATTACCCAGCCGATCTTAGTGCCAGGATGAATTTATACACCCCTGCTGTGCATACATTTACTGCTAGGTGCAAGGCCAGATGCATTTGTGTGGGCTGTTTGTTAAAAGTCAGTCACTCCGTACCAGAGCTAACTTATCTACGAGCACTATGTAGACGTCTCCAGCTGAGTCGGACTTGGTCATATACTCACATTGGATTAATAAAGCTTCTCAGCATTCTTATTAAGGCAGACTTTTAGATTCAATGCCATGACTATCAGACCACATTCCTCACATACTAACAGCTAATGCAGTCACTAGTTCCAGAATAAGCTTTACTTCGTTACACTTGGTCAGAGACACAATTGAACCATTTGATAGGGCTGTATTTGGAAAAATATCACATTTTCACTATAATTTCTATATATACTGTATAGTATGCAAGCATACATTTTAAATTAGAATAATTAATTATCTTATGAGCTTGTGTTCACACTAGGCTTTATTTATTTATTTATTTATTTCCTCCGATTTTCTCCCTAAATCCTCTGTAAATAATGTGTGAAGTCAGCTGACCACATCTTTTCACATTTCTACTTATGCAACGTCAGGGTTTGGCATAACACCCTCAGAGGAAAGTTCTATCCGTCCACTTCGGCATACATACACCCAAGATTGGCTAGTGTTTCGGTGATTGATAAGGGCAAGAGTGTATGACATCCCTCCCACCCTGAAAGCATGGCCAGTTTTGCTGTTTTGGGCTCCTGGTCATGGATGGCTATGGCATCATCGCGATTCGAACTTGTGATATCCAGATGATAGGGTGAACGATTTTCTGAGCTCTTTTTATACGTAAAAGTGGATGCACAGACTGTAACCATGACAACGCTGTTACCATTGAGTTTTGCCCTGCTTAACCATTTGGCTATGTATATTACAATCATTATTAATTCTAATAAAGACCAGATTTACAGTATTAGTTAACGTAATTTTGGCAAAAGCTCTACTTGCCTGGCTTGCTTGGCTTTGGAGAAAAAAAAAAATCAAAATGAGAAAGCTTTTTTCTTGGTTTTCACTTGCTTTCTGAGCTGTGACCTGATTGGTCAGGTGATTTTAAAAAACACAATTAATTGGTCAGGTAGTTTTGCACTTTTCTAAAATACTTAACCTTCATCACTTGAAAGTGCTGGCTGTGACACTGCCACCTTGTGGCCACTTTCCATTGGTTCACATATATAGATGGAGGTTGAGCAAAGAACATGAAGTGATGTACTAGATTTAAAGGACTTTAGACAGCTCATTCTGTAGTGCTTTGAAAAGTGATTCAATGATTGAGGTGCCCTTTAGCTTTTATAACTCTTAAAAAATCATTCTTTTAAAAATTAATTTTCAACATTGAATTGAAGAAAACAGTAGGACTGGGAGATATGACAAAAATATCACAACATTTGAAGACATTTATATACGATAGACATTTATATCATCACCCTGGCAGCAAAGCAGAAGTGCTGCATTAAAACTGTAAAAACGAATAACTGTTAAACTGAGTTTGATGCTTTTATTTAATATCTACAAAAACTATATTCTAAAAATTGTAACTGTTTTTAAGAATAAAATTTTAAAGATTAAGTATTAATGTGAGATAATGTTTTTACATCAGCTGCTGCCATTCATTTATATTCAGGCTGTAATTATATAAAAAAATATATTTTTTTAACTATTGTGATAAATATCAATATAGGCAAAATCTCAGAAAAGAATATTGTGAAATAATTTATCACAATATTGATCTTATATTAAATTTTCATCTTGTCCAGTCCTAGAAATCACCCATTCATCTATTCAAATCTTAGACAACCATCTCAACTTTTCTTCCTGACAAATGACTCAAATGAGTAATAGAGTTGAAAGTAAAGGCCCGTTCACACCAAGAACGATAACTATAGCGATAACTATATTAGTGTCCACACCAACGCACGACATCGTTCTGTTTATTTTAAGCGCGCTGCTGTTATGTTGTCTGCTGCTTTAAGTCCTCAAGCTCTTGGATTCTGATTGGCTGTCAATGTGTTTATCGTTCATCAGCTGGGAAAAAAAGGGTTCTGAAAGTGATTCCAACGATATCGTTTCTCTGTGCCGTTATTGTTATAGTTGTGGTGTGGACTCTGCTATTCTTTTTATATTTAGAACGATTTTGAGAACAATATCTTTATCGTTATCATTATAGTTATCATCCTTGGTGTGAACGGGCTTTAAAAGGGGTGAGTAGTAGTTGAGTAGTGGTTGAGTAGTAGTGATGGAAAGTATCAGAAGTAGAGAGCTCATTTTTCTTCGTTCCATGCTCTTTGAATGATGCAACTTCCTGCTGGAATATTTGGAATATGTTGTGAATATGAATGTGTTTAGGTAACAGGGTTGAGTGACAATCAATGTACATTTCATAACCTATAATGGAAAAGGATGTTTCAAGCATGAGATTTTAAATGGATTCACACATTAATGCAACAATAATAAGATTTGTGATGTATTTTATTGATTATATTTCAATGTATAGTGTAGTTGTAGTGGGCTGGGCAGGCAAAATTCTGTTTTCTATAGATATGTTTTTTTTTAAATTAAATAATATACGTATTTGAAATATGTACATAGGTGATGTGAAGTACATTTTACCTATATTTAAAATGTCTTATGTTTTCTTTACATATACATGTGTAATATCAGTGGGAATACAAATGACACCCCAGTGAGGGAATCACTCTGAAGTGTCTGAAGGAGTTCCTTTATCATCTTTTAGAAAAGATGTAATCACAGAACAAAATTAGTTAGCGTAGTCTGTCATACTTCTAAAATGTCTTGTTCAGAGAACACTCTTCTCTGATTCTCGTGATTCATTCCTTCAGGCAGTCAGGCTGGTCAACAGGATATTGGTGGTCATGCATAGATACTTAAAACTGCATACATTTTCCAAAATTCACCAGACTTGCATGCAAGCTTCATTTCTAGGCTAAAATGTAGGACCTGACATGTTGCTAGTGTTTAATAGGCATTGACCTGCTGGTCATGTCTCTGCTGTTTCTCTCTTGCTTGGTTTGAGCCAGCTGAAAGCCAGAGTCTGTGAGTCTGAGACTGACTCCCTAGACACTCTGTCCTGCTCCTACACCACTGGAAGGTTTGTCTGACCTCCCTCTCACCACACCTTCTCACAATGACGCACTGCCGCTTTCAACGTTTTTCATTTGCTCATTTGTTTGAATCATTTTCTTGATTTTATGACAAATTTGTATACTTCCTACTCCATCTTGTTTTCTAAGTTGAATTACTTTCACACTTTTCATCTGCTTTACAAATACAGTGCCCTCCACTAATATTGGCACCCTTGGTAAATATGAGCAAAGAAGTCTGTGAAGAATTGTCTTTATTGTTTAACCTTTTGATCTTTTGTTAAAAAAATTCACAAAATACTCTGCTCTCATGGATATCATACAATTGCAAACACAGCACAGGTTTATCAAAACCTATAATCTGAAGTCACCTACATCACCACAAGTTGTTTGGAAGGGTTTCAAGAAGAAAGCCTCTACTCTCATCCAAAAACAAACTGAAGTGTCTTCAGTTTGCCAGACACTACTGGAACTTCAAATGGGATCCGGTTCTATGGTCAGATGAAACCAAAATAGAGCTTTTTGGCAATAAACACCAGAGGTGGTTTTGGCGCACACAGAGAGGTAGCCATATGGAAAAGTACCTCATGCCCACGGTTAAATGTGGCGGTGGCTCTTTAATGTTTTGGGGCTGTTTTTCTGAGAGAAGACCTGGACATTTTGTTAGGATACATGGCATCATGGACTCTATCAAATATCAACAGATATTAAATGAAAACCTGACTGTCTCTCCCAGAAAGCTTAAAATGGGCCGTCGTTGGATCTTCCAGCAGGACAATTACATCAAAATCAACACAAAAATGGTTTACTGACCACAAAGTCAAGGTCCTGCCATGGCCATCCCAGTCCCCTGAGTTGAAACCCATAGAAAACCTGTGGGGTGAACTGAAGAGGAGAGTCCACCAGCGTGGACCTCAAAATGCGAAGGATCTGGAGAGATTCTGTATGGAGAAATGGTCTCAGATCCCTTGCCATGTATTCTCCAACCTCATCAGGCATTATAGGAGAAGACTCAGAGCTGTTATCTTGGCAAAGGAAGGTAGCACAAAGCATTGACTAAAAGGGTGCCAATAACTTATATTTTAAGATTTTTTTCTTTTGATAAACCTGTGTTGTGTTTGCAATGGTTTGATATCCATGAGAGCAAAGTTTTTTTTGTGATTTTTTTAAACAAAACGATAAAAAGGTAAAACAATAAATCATTTTTCACAGCCTTCTTTGCTCAAATTTCCCAAGGGTGCCAATATTAGTGGAGAGCACTGTAAATGTATCTTTTATTTATCTTAAGTTAATTTTCTTGTGTTCTCTTCAGTATATTGCATTATTTTCCCATTATTTTTTCCTTCATCTATATGCTTCACTCCTCCTCTGCCTGTATCTGACCTGTTTGTGACAATGACTTGACTGCATGCTTTATTACTAGTGGTCTTGTTAGAGGTAATGTAGCTGTAAGTCAAGTAGATATAGTCTGGAACCTAGCACTGGATAAGATATCTGTGTTTTAATGTTATCTGTTATTAAGATGCACTAGATATCTGCACGGTAGAAATATTTATGCCTTCCTTTTGCATATGCAAACCTTGTCCTTTACCTAGAGACTGATAGCATGACATTTTAGTGGAAAAAACATTCACCTTGTTTTTTGTTTTGTTTCCATCTACTCTTTCTTATACATGTACAGTACAAGAGTGCAGTCATGTTTTAGCACTGTATCTTTTACACTTTTACATTCTGAACTAAGCTAGAAGAGACACAGTCAAGCCCTGCAACCTTTCTGAGGGCCAGCATGCTGGAAAAGATGAGTCACAATGCAGAGGTTTGCTTGATGCTGTAGATCTGGTGTAGTTCCCATCCGTGTGGGCCGTGTTATTACCTTGGCTGAGGGAAGTAGAGAAACTGGCAACCCTGTCTCTTCCACTCACACACATGTATACACGCTAATATGGATTACTGGAGCACAAAACTGCTCCTCATATAACTAATTCATCCCTAACTTTAGCCACCGTAACCAAAATTTTGGGTGTAAAGTAAAAGATTAATGTTCTGGAGAGGTGTGGACTAAGCTCTTTTTTAATGGGGACACATGAAAGTACACAAATGCACACATATATACACACACACACAATGATGCAATAATGCATGTAACCAGCTAAATTTCCTCACAGTGTCACATCTGTCACATACTCTTGTCATTATAGGGACATGTGGTCCCCATGAAAAGGTAAAAACAGTTGCAATCAAAATTATTCACCTGCATTGCAAATCAGGTTTATTGTCAAAATCTACAGACTTTCAGCAGTTTGCAATGAACAAATGAAACAAAAGCAATTGAAATAGTTCAACACAACGAATGCTTGGGGAAAGGGATTTCCCCAAATTCAACTGAAAATGAAACTTATAATGACTTCTCCAGTCTCACATTGATTCAACCCCTTCATGGCAAGCATCTTTAGTACTTAGTAGACCACCCTTTTGCTGTTATGACCTGCTGCAAACAAGATGCATACCCAGACACCAGCTTCTGGCAGCGTTCCTGAGGAATCTTAGCCCATTCCTCCTGAGCAATGGCCTCCAGTTCAGTAATATTCTTGGGTTTGCATGCTGCAACCGCTTTCTTCAAATCCCACCAGAGATTTTCTATGGGGCTCAAGTCAGGTGACTGTGATGGCCCTGTAGAATCTTCCAGGACTTCTTCTGCAACCAAGCCTTGGTGGAATTTGAGTTATGCTTGGGATCACTGTCCTGTTGGAAGGTCCAGTGACGCCTAAGCTTCAGCTTCCTCACAGATGGCATGAAGTTTTCTCCTAGGATTTCCTGATACTTCTATGAATCCATCTTGCCTTCCAAACACTGCAGGCTTCCAGTGCCAGAGGATGCAAAGCAGCCCCAGAACATCACCAAGCCACCACCATGCTTGACTGTGGACAGAGTGTTTTTTCTTCATTCTTCTTCCTCCAGACATACCGCTGATCCATCGTGCTGAAAAGTTCCAGTTTTGTTTCATTGCTCCACAGAACAGAATCCCAAAACTTCTGTAGTGGTGTACGCCTTGGAGTTCTGTCATGGAAACCTTCTGCATTTAGTATGTGCCTTACTGTGCTCACTGAAACCTCACTGCCTGTTGCCACCAAGTCTTGCTGCAGGTCTTTTGCTGTCACTCGAGGGGTTTTCACAACCTGCCTTCTCAGAAATCTGGTTGCAGCTGTTGATGGCTTCCCTTTTCTGCCCTGTCCAGGTATTTCATGAATTTTCTGCCCCTAGCCAGTTCAGGTACTTCATGTGTTCCAGCTCAAGCACACCTGGTGCAACTAATGGAACCCTTGATTAGTTGCATCAGGTGTGCTTGAGACAACGCCTGTTTTGCATATTAGTGATGTTGTGAGGGATTCTATTCAGGGGGTTGAATAATTTTGAAACTGGAGACATCATTATAAGTCATTCATTATAAGTCATTATAATTCATTTTCAGTTGAATTTGGGGAAACCACTTGAAGCATTCGTTGTGTTGAACTATTTCAATTGCTTTTGCACTCAACTGAAAGTCTGTCCATTTTGACAATAAACCTGATTTGCAGTGGGGGTTGAATAATTTTGATTGCAGCTGTACATGTCCACACTAGATGTCCCAACTAGCCAGGGCATGGGAATAAACAGTTAGGTAGACAGTAAAGAAAGCAGGCTAAATATACATGGATGAAGATAAAGATACCTGGATGGGTGGAGGCAGTTCTACACACACCATATGCTGTCTAAGTCTATACTGGGAAAAGTCATTTTTATTTTCTGCCATTTTGTTTTAGTGGAATGTTATTACTTTTGTATCACTTTAATGGTTAACTATTGAGTTGAATATGAGAAAACAATTTTAAAAACCACAATCCTGGCATTCCCAATTAAACCGAAAACAATCTTACCTGCTCCCATAATTTTTGGGGGGTTTTTTTTGTACTGATATTTTCTAATAAACGTTGGTTTACCTGATGGACTAGTGGATAACGGTGCTCTTATTGCTACAGTCCAGGTTCAGTTCCTGGCCACTGGAGGGTTTGCACGAGCCAGTGCATTCTCAGTGCCGGTCCCAAGCCCAGAAAATGGGGAGGGTTGTGTCAGAAAGGGCATCCGGTGTAAAACGTGCCAGAATTAAAATATGCAGATGGGTGATCCGCTGTGGCGACACCAACGGGAGCAGCCAAAAGAGGAAAAACAATTCTAATAAACATATTTATATATATATAATTTTTTTTTTTAATGTGAAGTAATTTGAACAAGAGAGCCTGACCAGGATAAAGCAGTTACTAAAGATGAATGAACAAATTAGTGAATCCCAATTTGCACCAGATGTACTAAACTGGTACTGTATTAGTAAGTAAGTACTGTTCTGTACAGTATCTATTCCAGTCCTGATGCACACCTCTAGTTAAAGTGTCTAATGGTTTTCAAGTAGTGTAATATGATACAAAAATTGACCGTTTTGCCCATTTAGTGCACTGATTTATTTCCATTTATTGATATTGTTTATTTTAGTGTAGTTTAAAAATGAACGCTAGAAATTTAATGTGTGTATGGTTGTTAATTGAAGTGCAGTTTGATGTGTTCTTTGCTGTTGTTAATCAGCATTTTCCTGCACTAATTAAATAAATTAAATGCAAAACAGTAGCGATGTCCTGAATCAGTTTTTGCTTTAAGTACGGAAAAGACAAGTAGTCAAGTCGTATTTGTTTTGTGAAATTACTGGTCAACTAGTAAAAATGAATATCCATAACACACATATGATAGTGCCCCTTCTCCCCAGTTCTCCTTTATAATGTCAGGCTATAATGTCACTGTGTGTGTGCGTGAGAGAGAGAGAAAGAGAGAGAGACTGAGTGAGAGAAGGAAGGAAGTATAGAGAGCTTGTGTCACTCTCCATTAGTTGCTGTATGTGGACAAACAGGCGGTGGTCCACAGCTGTGTGTGTGAGTGTGCGTGTGTGTGAGTGTGCGTGTGTGTGTGTGTGTGTGTGTGTGTGCTTGAGTGTGTGTCCTGTTCACCAGCCGCAGGTGCAAACTAGGCCAGGCAGCATCTTCTGTGTCCAGCCGTCTGAGGTGGAAATATGAAACACACCTCATACTCGTTTGTCACCCATCCTGATGAAGACAGATGTGTGTTTTTGTCCATCTCGGAGCGAGCCGTCCACTTCCCTCCTCCATCTGCGCACCAGTGTGTGCGAGTGTGTATAACGGACAAAGAAATCCATCACAGAGTGGAGGATAAATCATGAAGATCTGAGATATTTGCTTGATTAGATGTAATTTTCATAATTTAAATGTCATTTTCCAGGGCTATCCGAGCAAAAAATAGCAATGAGGCATTATCTATAGAGTATTTATGAGATGTCATCTGCTAAGAGGGAGAACTGGTAATGATAATTAGTCACCTGTTGGCTAAAAAAAAAAAAGAAAGAAAGAAAAAAAATAACATCTGAGAATAGGGACTGATCCTCTCTGGAGGCAGTTAGTAATTCTTTAAAGATGGCATAGGTGGAAATGAAAAAGTTAATTGCACATGTTCATAAATCCTGATCTAATTTAGGAGAACATTTGACAAGTTCACTGACACTCTTCAAGAGGATTTGAGTGAAGTCGCCTTCTTTTAAGTGAGGAAAGATGGGAGAGATTCAGTCACTTTGAGATAACACTACATCTGTGAGAGGAACTGCTGCTTCGGTGCTTTTTAAAGAGTGCCAGTCTGTGTTTTTTTTTTTCCTCCCTTTTTTTTTTCCTTGTGTGGATTCCCTCTCCAGCCTTTTCCGATGTATTTACCGTGTCTGACATTTCTGCCTACAGTACATGATTGTGTGCAATGCTATTTCCAAGGTTGGCTGTGGTCCTCCAGCTTTGCGGAAACTGTTTGAAAGTCACCGTGCGAAATGTCAGCTTTTTCCCCATCCTTTCATGAAAAGGTACTTTAAATGGCAGTATTTTGCTAGCCTCAGCAGGCTAATTGTGGTAATGTAGTGCTGACGGGTCAGGTGTGAGCTATTCGGAGTCCACTGAACCTGATCCAGCTGTAGAAAGTGCCAGAGCTTTGCCCCTGTCCTTCATTAACGCACTTCATATTGTATTAAATTGCCATGCAAACACATTTTGGTGTTCTTCTGACTTTTCTGCCAGATTAACAGAAAGCAGTGCCGGGAGCACATACAGTACGACAAAGGAGGGATGAACTCTTATCTACTTATTTTGGTTCAGATTGTAAACTTGCTTCAGATTGCGCCACAACGTCCCGAACCATGAACTGCAGTTGAGTCTTGGCGGATTATCTTATTCCGAGATGTGATTTTAATATTAATTTACATTCGAAACAGCTTCGCATTGTTCTTTTTGCACTCTTATAATCCATTTTGTTGGCAAATACCAAACAACTTCCTGTCCAGATACTTCTTCAGGCACCCCTGCAGTTCCATAATGACAAGCCCACATATACGGCATTTGTGAATTCAGCTAGAGTGGATGGAGACAACAAACAGCAGTGCACATTATTGTTGAGAGGAAGCAATGCAGCCAGTGCCTGGGGCTCCGTGGCACCATTCAGAGAGCTGGTTTGATATGTAACCATAGTGCAGCACTCTAGAGAGCGATGGATGCTGAATACTGAGAAGAGGAAATTAAAGTCTCCCACTGACTGCAAGGCCCCTGATGGGACCCTGCAGTAATCTCTGAAACGGCTGCCTGGCTATAAATGCTAAAGAGACCACTAACTTGCATTTAAGCCAGTTATCCACAGAGTAACTCACATTACACATGAAGGAGTTGCACAATTCCACTCTCTGTTTCCTAACAGCTGATAATAAAAGCACCCTCTTATTTGCACATTTGTATCTGTTTTCTTATCAGGCATTATATATAATAACACGCAGCAGGACGGGGAGAAAGCAGCTTAAGGCTTTCATCTCAGCAATTGCTCTAAAGCACCCAGATGGGCTATCTAATGGCGCGATTGACAACCTTACAGACTGCAGTGATTCTGAGCATCACTCTCCCTCCTCTCAAAGCTAGCTGGGGTGTCCAGGCTCTGTGCAGATGTTGCATAGCCAAAGGCACATCTGGATGACCTCCTCCCAGCTGCTCAGACACGACCCTGGAGTGCGTTTGTGTTTGGCGGCGGCGGCGTCTGGAGGTGTAGATGATGAATAGACGAGGCTGTGGCGTCTGGCCACCGCAAGCGAGCGCCTTGCGTTTCCATGCTGCTATTCATCAAGTCAGCCGAAGTGAATTTATGCATCTATCACCTGTCAACGATGCATGCGGCTCCCCGCGCCAAAACGTGCCATTATGAAGTAATTAGATTTGGCTTTGAGCAAGAGCACAAGACCTGGGTTAGTCGAACGAGAGCAAATAGCTGGGTTTTATGGGTATAAGGGGGGGAAAGCTTGTGAGAGGAAAAGGAATATGTTGGGCTTTGTCTTGCAGGTTTTGAGGAAATAATTCATATGTAAATACAGAAGAGAGCTTGATACACACACACACACACACGCTCACTTCCTCCCTCCATCCGTACGTTATTCATGGGAACATAAAACATGCAGAGTGTCATTCTGTAACTGGCTGGCTGTAGCGGAACATCTGAACCAAGCCATTATTGAGGCAACTTTTGATGTCTAAAAATGACAATGTTTAATTCAGCACCATTTTTCCCTCCGCTTCCCCGCTTCCACTTGGTCAAAGTGAATCATTTGCATGCGCTCAGAAATAGGGAATTAGCTGCCGAAGGTAATCAAGCAGCCCTATTCTGCCAGATGGCTTTCTCTGTAGTTAGTAAATGGGTGCTTTTAACTGCATTTTATTCCACATTTCTGCTTCAGATAGCGCTATCATTAGAAGTGATCTACCTGCACAATAAAAGTAATTTCTGTAGGCCTTTATTAGATAAGACCTTTCCTGTCACAGCAGTAAAATGAACGGCTTTCCGGGTCTAATTTGCTATGTCATTGCAAACAAAGAAACCAGGTGTATTTGTTGTATGCGTGTTAATTTTGTATTTCGTGTCTTGTCCCTCCTGCTATGCTGAAATTAGACTGAATATTTATGCAAATAGCAGCAGCAGCGTGGCATTGTGCAGGAAAGTAGGCTAGGGAGCGTTAAACAAAGGCAGGGCCTCCAAAAGCCGTCCTCTGCTGTGTTCCGAACGCAACAAGCGGCACCACAGGTTCCTGTAAAAGGTCTTCATTTGTTTGTTGTTAAAGATCTAATTAGGAAGATGAGAGGGAACAGGATGGGATGGCAGCTTGGCTAATTAAGAGGCGAGTCCAGAGCTCCCTTTGAACCTCAAGGACGCCCATCTATTAGAGCGGCCCATCAAAAATGGATTCAGCCTAAGTGCATTTTCAGGTCACTTTTTGCAAATGATTAAGCATTACAGTGGGCAGTGTCGTAGCTTAGCCTTTTCCTTTAGTGCATAACAGAATGTAGTTAATACATTTATTTTTATTTTTTTAAAAAGGACAGCCTGAACATTAGAATGCATTTTTACAGGCATTGAAATGTTTATATTAAGACGACAGATGTATAGATATTAGTGCCAATGACCAACTGTAAATCTAAATATTTTCTGTAAATATTTTGTCAAGTTTTCTTTAACTGTACTTTTGACGTTTTTTATCGGCTAAGAGAAGAAACTAAGCTTTCTGTGGCTTCCCCATGGCCTATAAAAAAACAAAACAAAATATAAAACGATGTGAACCCACAACATCCAGCCAATCAGGACAAACATTGTTTGCTGGTTAATTTTAAAAAGTTTCCCGTCTTGCATTATAATTCAGGTTTCCTAGCCAAGGGCATGATGTGTATGTGGTTTCGGGGGGAGTACACCTTTAATTAAGCCAGCTTTAAGCAGACATTGAGATTTACTCATTGGAAGGCAGGTACAAATGATGTAACATATACGATGTTTATATAGTGTATATTAAGAATATATCGAACTGGTGTTAGTTTGTAATCACCGTGTTAGACTGTGTAGTCATTTTCAAGGCTCTGTCTTGTTAATGTTGTCTTTCATGTGGGCCAAAAACTAATTTCATTATTACGTTCTCTGAAATGAGAAACATAGCGGGAGTCTGGATCAGCATACTTAGTTGAAATAAACTGCTTGCTTGCTTGTCATTTGTGCTAGAGGTTAGACTGCTGACCTCTGCAGTGTAGGGTGAAAGAATCATGCCAAGATCAGTAGCAACTTAAATCAGCAACTCAAGTTCAGAAGATACGAAGAGAATTCTTTGTATTCACAGGCAGCTTGCATAAGAGGTCGATTTTTTTTGTGAAGCCCAATCAGATTATTAAAATTACCCTTATACCGTTCACTACTACATATTTTTCTTGCATAGAGCTCTCAGGAAAGGAGTTTTTCAGATATGCCAGTAAAAAAAATCTAATTGAAAAAGTGGATTATTATTAAGCTAAAGACAATAATAAAATATATTTTAGACTAATACGATATACAAATGAGCAGAAGGCAAACATTTAAATAAACATCTAATAGCAGCTAATTGCCCTGATTAAATAACAAGATGCAGCACATCATCATTTTTTTCACTGTTTATTTTCTTTTCAATTTAGTCTGTTTTAAAGGAGCAGCTGCCGAATTTCCTTTTAAGTTAAATCTTTTTTGGCCAATAAAAGTCCTTCTGATTCTGAGATGCACAAGCTGAGGTCATGAAATCATAATGTCTGAATATAATGTACTTTTTTCATGGTTTATTATTCTATTTTGAGTTTTAGGATTCGATTTGGTTAGTTTGTGCTCTTCTCTAAAGACAACATGTCTATGGTTTAATGGCTAAGCTGGCCAAACAGTCATCTGCTATAGTTACAGCTCACTTTAAGTAGGGTTCCTAATTTTATTGTAAGAATTAATGTGCCATATAAAATTTGGTCCTTAAGCTAAGTATCGTCTCCGATTAAGACGCTGTCTCCTCCGATCTCTTCCATGCACCCTTAACCTTCAACCGCTTAACCCAGTTGTAATTCACTTTGGATAAAAACATCTGACAAATGAATACATGTAAATGTAAAATGTAAATCAGCAAGGGGCAATAGCAGGCATTTTTTAATTTGTGTGACTGTTTTATTATTTTTTTATTTGACAAAATTTGCTTTTATCAATAGGTCATACATGTTTCTACCTCATGCCGTAATATACAATTTATATATCACATCAATGTCCGCTGCAGTGGTCCTGTACATTAAAGTGTGTAAAGGTGCTCTTTAATTCACAGCTTGATTGAATCAGGTAACCTCAGAGATAACAATGTTGCCTCCATAGCCAAGATGCTGTAATGTATATTAAAAACTTTTCTAATTAGCAGGGCTGGCTCTAGCCTTTCAGGGGCAAGATTTGAATTGGAAATTATAGCAGAAGTATTGTTGGCGAAAATATGTACATTGGTAAGACTAGCAGAAGGCTAGTCCACATACAATGCCCTTTTTGAGAGGACTAAATGTTGAAACTGTCTTTGCCTGTTAGATAACTTCCTCCAGTCCATCACAGACACAATCAGCAATAAGTAACTGCCTCTGGGTCAGCTGTGTTCTCCGGACAGGACGCTGCCTAATCACAATGACGACTATAAAATAGTTGTGTAAAGAAATTAACGTTACTGATAACACCAAAGACATTATGTTGTAGTTGGTTTTTTTTTTTTGTCTTGTCTCTTTTCCAATTTTGGCTCCAGACACTTATACTGACAACACAGGAAAAGGTCCCAAACTTGAATAGTGTGTCTAAAACACCAGAGTTGACGTGGCTCGCTATTTATATATTTAATAGTACATACTATGGACTCGGGACAGACATAGCCATGCTGAAACACATATCCAATCAATACAATTTTTTCACACTAGAACTTTATTTTAAACTTTCTTGACAACATAGGCTCATAGGCCAAGATGCATGGCCTGTGGGAGGCTGTGTGGCCCTGAGCAGTCACTTATGTTGCTTATTAAGTAGATGTAGCTGTGCTGATTAGGACATAGTCAAGCAAGAGTTCATACCTGACACGAGAGAGAAACTACCACCCACACTCTGGGGCCTTTTACAGAACCTTCTATATGTGCTCTTACAGCGTAGATGCAGACATGAAGGAGTGAACTTTTTGTCTTCTCGAGAAAGTTCGGTACAAGAGTTTATGTATATTCTTTCTGACATAACTTCGCTGGATTAGCTTGAATATTTGGATTTCTTCATTTTAGGGATTGAATCAGAAGCTGGGACTCATGTTCTTTTGGCCAGCAGTACCCACCTACACACACAACACACACTTACACATGTTAGGAACAAAGTAGGAGGCACCTATTTGAACTGATACTGTTTTGTATCTTGCAATACTCCACCTTTATGTCATGCAAAAGACAATACAGCATTGACTCATAACATTACTATGCAACATTGTATTTCCCAATGATGGGGAAAATTTCCCAATATTTCCCCTCCCTCCCCCTCCTCCTCCTCCTCCCCTATACTCCTGTATCTCCCAGGCTTCCCCGATTACGGTTTCTATTCCACGACAAGTGACCAACGGGGGCCCCCCTTCTCCTTTGCGGACTATGGCTCTCTAGGCCCACAGGCGGCTCAGCTGCTTCAAAGCGAGCATGCCACCTCGGCCTGCAACTCCCCCCTGCAGCACCTGCCCAGCCCGGATCAGTATAAGAGCCCAGGTGTGTACCACCTCTCCTTCATTCACTGATTGATTTGATTCATGTGGTTGATTTATCATTCAGTCATTCATTAAAACGGAAGGCAAAAAAGAAATGCAAGGGACATATAGAGAGGAGCCCTCTGCTTTGCCTGACATGAGCTGCATGCTGATTTGAGCTCGTTCACATATTATTTTATCCTTTTCTATTCTGTCCTTGGCAATGCATTTCAGCTGTGTATGAGTTGAGATATATGGGCTAATAGAGTGATAGAGGTTATTATTCAGTTTCTTATCAGCATCCTTACTGACCCAAATTGAGTCACATTACTTAATAAATCCATATGCAGTTATATGCAGTTTTCTGATACAAACATTACCACAAGTCTTTTATTATCTAAGATCATGTGATTTTCTTTTGACCAGAAGTATCACATAATTAATGGCTGCCTATTTTAGAGGTGTGCACAGGACTGTTTTGGGTTGGTTTTTTTTTTAGTAAATTTATCAATACCTCCCCCACAGTTAGTCATTTTGTTTGACTTTTGTTGCACAGTATTGTTTTAGTCTATTTCCAGAAATATAAAAAAAAATCAATGCTGAATGAATTAACAAGTTAGTGTCACATAATGTCAAACAAGCACCAGGTATGTTCCCATGTCCATCAACATGACCTGGTTTGTCCTGCAAGCATTTGTCCTGCATGAGTGTAAACAAACGCATGCTACCTTGAGTTTTTTGTTGGCCCAGTCCTGATGCACACTTCTGGTCTGGGCAAAAATACATCAGAATGTACATAAGACAAACGAGTCTAAATGTACATCTATCAAAATAATTTACAAAATACTACAACTGATAAATAATATTGTATTTTCCATTTTGAAAGAAAAAAAAAAAACAGAGACATGTTCCTTAAGGGGGCAATGAGATCAGTATGCAATATGAGATTGTTCAGCTCAGTTGCTAGCGTATAGCATGATGAATAATGGTCGTTACATTCAAGAATTTTCCAATATGCTGGATTGAAATGAGTCAGTCAACACATACAGAGCCCTCCACTAATATTGGCACCCTTGGTAAATATGAGTAAAGAAGGCTGTGAAAAATTGTCTTTATTGTTTAACCTTTTGATCTTTTGTTAAAATATATTTTTGCCAGCAATTATTGGCACCCCTATGAATTCATATGAGAAAAATATATTGGAAGTATATTCCCACTGATATTTACATTTTTTTATTACACCTGGGTGACTAGGAACTTGAAATTAATATGAGGTAACACATAGGCCAAATTCCCTTAGTCATTCATAACAATGAGTAAGACCAAGGAATATAGCTGTGATGTGTGGCAAAAGGTTGTTAAGCTTCACAAAATGGGAAGTGGTTATAAGAAAATAGCACAAACACTGAAAATGTCCATTTCCACCGTCAGGGCAATAATTAAGACGTTCCAGTCAACTGGAAATGTTATGAATCAACCTGGAGTTGGACGTGTGTCTATATTGTCTCAACACACTGTGAAGAGGATGGTTTGAGTGGCCAAAAAATCTCCAAGGATCACAGCTGGAGAATTGCAGAAGTTAGTTGCTTCTTGGGGTCAGAAAGTCTCCAAAACTAGAATCCGAAGTCACCTACATCACCACAAGTTGTTTGGAAGGGTTTTAAGAAAAAGAGTAAGCCTCTACTCTCATCCAAAAACAAACTCAAGCATCTTCAGTTTGCCAGACACTACTGGAACTTCAAATGGGATCGGGCTCTATGGTCAGATGAAACCAAAATAGAGCTTTTTGGCAATAAACACCAGAGGTGGTTTTGGCGCACACAGAGAGGTAGCCATATGGAAAAGTACCTCATGTCCACTGTTAAATATGGTGGTGGCTCTTTAATGTTTTGGGGCTGTTTTTCTGCCAGAGGACCTGGAGATTTTGTTAGGATACATGGTATCATGGACTCAAATATCAAATATCAATAGATATTAAATGAAAACCTGACTGCCTCTGCCAGAAAGCTTACAATGAGCCATGGTTGGATCTTCCAGCAGGACAATGATCCAAAACATACATCAAAATCAACACAAAAATGGTTTACTGACCACAAAATCAAGGTCCTGCCATGGCCATCCCAGTCCCCTGACTTGAAACCCATAGAAAACCTGTGGGGTGAACTGAAGAGGAGAGTCCACCAGCGTGGACCTCGAAATTTGAAGGCTCTGGAGAGATTCTGTATGGAGGAATGATCTCAGATCCCTTGCCATGTATTCTCCAACCTCATCAGGCATTATAGGTGAAGACTCAGAGCTGTCATCTTGGCAGAGGGAGGTACCACAAAGTATTGATTAAAAGGGTGCCAATAATTGTGGCACACATATTTAACAAAGTTTTTTTGTGGATAAACCTGTGCTGTGTTTGCAATTGTTTGATATCCATGAAAGCAGAGTATTTTTGTCAGTTATTTAAAAAAAAAAGATCAAAAGGTTAAACAATAAAGACAACATTCTACATGGACAAAAGCAGAAATCCTTTCATATAATTTTGCTCTGTTTCTAGAAGAGCAGTGGAGTCAGAATTGTAACGCTACCCCTGTGTGACCCTCTTCCTGTGTATTATTACTGAGTTTATAGGATAATGAAACAAAATATAAATGTATTCCTGCCCTTCAAGTATATCATTCAAAGGTGGTAAGACTAAAATTAGGGTAATGTTACCACAATGTACAATAACTGTATGTGTATAAGTGTTGAGAATGAGCTGTAGGGAGCGATGATATTCTGATAGTCTGATATGAATAAGATCGTAAGCTGGTGGTTCATGTAGAGGTGAAGGAGCTGTTATGTTAGAAATGAGAGAGAGAGCGGGGTCATACTGCTGTGAACAACTGTCATTTCATGGTCTTAATCTACCTTAGATTAAAGGTTATGTGGAGGAACTGTTGACACAAATAAAGCTCTAAATCCTTTGGACATGGAAATGATGTTCAGATCTCTCTGCTCAGCAGAATGGGCAGATTACAGGCCATGGAGTTTAATGTTTATATAGTGAGTCACTTATTGCCTCCAGCAGCATTAATAACACCGGCCCAGTGGGAACACCACGAGTGATCACGAGAGAGGATTTTAACCAGCATTGTCACTTATGTAGAATTAGGGACAATAAGCTAGTTGTTTAGATTTATTTAGAAAAGCTTGTACATTTAGAGAAAAGTTGAGGACTGTAATGGTTCACGCTTTCATGGTTATTATTTTATTTTTTTCTCTGGAGGGTGGTTGGGGGGTTGTAGGCTCACAGCCCCTCTCTGTTTCATGTTATAATGACAAACTGATAAACACTAATGTTGTAAGAGGTGCTATGGAAATTCTCTCCAATATCTGTTGGTATATACTGTGAATATACGGTGGGAAAGAAATTTCATGCTTTTTGTTCAGGATAAAGATGCTTGAGGACGTGCTTGCTCTTTCGTGTCAGTTCCTGCTGAAAGCAAAATAAAACCAAGTACTGTCCGAGTTTAAAACACAGCAATAAAATGTAAACAATACACATAATTAACACTTTATTAGGAACACCGTGTTTATACCGGGTAGGGCCTCCATTTGCTCTCAAAACAACCTCAGTTCTTCACGGCATGGATTCCACAAGATGTTGCAAACATTCCTTTGAGATGCTGGACCATGCTGACATGATTGCATCATACAGTTCTTACAGATTTTTCAGGTGCACTTTCACACTGTGAAACTCCTGTTCTACCACATCCCAAAGGTGTTCTATTGGATTCAGATCCGGTGACTGGGAAGCCCACTGAAGAACTCTGAACCCATTGTCATGTTCATGAAACCGGTTTGAGACGACTTTTAGTTTGTGACATGATGCATTATCATGCTGGAAGTAGCCATTAGAAGATGGGTGAATTGTAGCCATGAAGGGATGCACATGGTCAGCAACAAAACTCAAATATTCTGTGGCATTCAAAGCAATGATTGACTTGTGCTAACGGGCCCAAAGTGTGCCAATAAAGCATTCCCCACACCATTACACCACCTCCACCAGCCTGGACCACTGACACAAGGCAGGTTGGGACCATGGATTCATGTTGTTGGTGCCAAATTCTGACCCTGCCATTTTTATGCCTCAGCAGAAATCAAGATTCTTTCTGTTCTTGGCTAACAGAAGTCAAACACATCTCTATGAAATCCCATGCAAATCAATCATAATTTGATCTTTTGGTTTTTGTTATCTATACGAGGATGTGCTAAGAGACTTTTCTACAAAAGGTGTATTTTTTAAATGGTTGATTAACACCATGATACTTTTAGACTAGGCTATCATACCATGAAAATTTCAAACTGTAACACCCCTAAATGTGGCTTTAAGATTTGATTTTAAATTGAAAATTTTAGCCATTTTGTGTATATGTGCTCAGCACTCGCATTCATAAGAGAAACTTTAAGCAGCTTTACACACAGAGTATTGTTTTTCTCTGACATCCTGCTAGATTTCTCTCCGCCTCTTTTACTGTGGTTGCCATGCTTCTGACACTTTCCAACATTTACTCCACTGCTTAAGGAGGTTGGTGCAATCTGTTTGCTCATTGGCAGAATCTCACTTTTTGTGCAGCAGATGTCACATTCAAGTGTCAAAAGCGGCCTCGTCTTTCCACACTACCTACTGATACGCAGCCTGCCTGAGATATCCATCTTCTGTTGGCTGCGCTCAGATCTACAAATAAACATATTCCTCCCTCCCCCTTTGCTCTTCCCTGAAAGTCTCTGTTTTGCTCGGCTGACATTTTGAGAGTGAGAGCTGCGACTGACAAACTGTTCTCCACTCACCGTCCTGTCTACCTGCACCCATCTGTGTGAAAAACAGACGAAGCCTTGATGCTACGACGCCCCCTATCAGACATATCCGCTCTTGCACATTATCCCTCGGGGCCTCTCTTCGATATTTTATTCTTGTACATATCCTTTACCCTCATGAGTTGTGGAGTCTGCTGTATTAATAGTCTCTCCTTTCAGTGGACGGTGAAGTGAAGGCTTCCGGCTGTGGAGGAACTTGATTTAATATTCGCTTATTAATGGAAGTGTCATCAGGGCTGAGCGAGAGAGAAAAATGAGCGCCACACAGTATGGGGCCACAAAAGTTTTTGAGAACCTTTATTTAATTCAGTGGGTGTGTTTGTTTACACTTATTTAATTCGCCATTTTGTGGCGGTTCATCTCTCGGACATGTTGAGTGTAATTTTACTCTTGAAACTACGCCCAGGGGCAGGGTTTGGCTAATTGGTAGTCCTACCAGTATAACATAGATGTACATTGGTAGCCTGGGCAGTATAACAAAGAAAAATGAAAAAAACATTCATTCATCTTCAGTACCTGCTTTATCCAGAGTCATGGTGGATCCGGAGCCTATCCTGGGAACACTAGGCGTGAGGCGAGGAGACACCCTGGATGGGACGCCAGTCTATCACAGGGATCCATACACACACACTCACACACACACACACACACACACACACACACACACACACACACACACACACACATTTGCACATAGGGGCAATTTAGCATAGCCTATCCACCTGGCATGATTTTGGTAGGTGGGATGAAACCAGAGAACATGAAGGAAACCCAAAAGGCCACCAAGAGAACATGTGAAACTCCACACAGGCAGTAATGTGAGCTCAGGATTGAACAGGGAACCTGGAGCTCTGAAATGGCAATGGTACCTGCTGTGTCATCTTTCTGCTCTGAAAATAATTCCAGGCAATATTTTGGTCTCAATGCATTGCCTATTACAGTAATTCTTTCAAATTAGAATATCCTGATAGCTCATTATGTTACTGATGTCAATCATCTGCAGCACTCTAATTTTGGATCAGAGAAGATGTAGCCAACCCTGTCATTACTGTGTCATGTCATGTTCATAACTTCTTATATAAATGTTAGAAATGGTAAAATTACACTCACTTCTTAAGCACAGAAATATAAAAATATATAAATTTACACTGAAGCAAAATATAGCAGGAAATATAGATATAGAAAATATAATAAAAATAAAAATATGTCCTGTTTTTGTTGTGCATTATACACTATATAGTCAGAACTTTGTGGATCCATATCCATAACCGACCCCCCTTTTCTGTTATAATAGCCTCCACTCTCCTGGGAAGGCTTTCCACTACATTTTAGAGTATGGCCGTGAGGATTGGGCAGTGTGGCATTGATGACTATTAATGTTTTAACGTAAACTTGGAAAGTGTCATAGCACAAATATTACATCACAACTATCACGTGACTCAGGTATTATGTGAACCTGACATGAAAATTGACACAAACACCTTTTAAGACAGCTAATGCATGTCGGAAAAATCTTTTTCAAATGTCTATGTAGGTCTTTGTCAGTTGTAAGGAAGGGTTTATATGAAGGTTTCATGTAGCCCTATGAACTGGCCTTAGGTTAAAAGTCACAGTTGATGACACCCCCAGCTCCCACCTCCCTCTTTCATGGCTACTACATCATAGTACGATTGAGTTCATGAATGAGTGTGAGACCAATCAATGGTTCCATCCAGCCACTTAGTATTATTAGTCATGAGTCTAGAGTAGTGAGTCAGATGGTATTAGCATTCAACGTGAGTGACTCTCATATGCTAACAAGTCTTTCCAGTTCTTCTAAAATGCGTTACACCTCCAATCAGAGTTTTCATCGCCTTCCAGAAGTGCTGCTTTTAGTTTTCAGAGTTAGCAGGTTTGCTAAAACGGACATTTTACCGAAGTATTCACCCACCATGTTCCCTTCTCATCTGCTGCTGTATATACTGTATACTTTAGTAAGAAAAGAACTGTACCATCTCGGTGGAAACGAGACTCAATAATTCAGTCTTTAACACGCTTTACTCAAGACACTCTCTGCAATTTCCTGGCTGCCAGCCGGCTGCGAGGCCCAAAAGCCCCCTGACGCTAACAGCTAGATAATCACCATCATATATTTAAAGAAGGAGGAAAGAGGGAAGGAGAGCACTCTCCCTGTGACAGGTGTTGATTAGATAGGGGGTGTTGTGGCACAATCCCCCATGCAATTTCTTTGAAGGACTCAAGAATTGGCAGTCAAATTTGACTACTCTGAGCGCAAAGAGCGCAGTTGATACAACTAGGGAAGAACGGAGAGTTCTGTGCGAGTGTGTGTGTGTGCGTGCATGAATTGCAGAGAGAGAGAGAGAGGTTATGATTATGAAAGAGACCTACAAGGCAGCATCTCACTCTCACTGGTACTCTTTAACATTACAGAAGCCTCTGAAGGAAAGTCTTCAGCCTTCTCAAAAAGCACCTCCATTTGCCATGAAACGCCTTGCGCTGCATACTCAACACCGACCATAGCTCCTTTTGTAGCATGCATGCCATGTGAATGCTGAGTAGATGTGTCCAACATGCGCAAGCATTTCCTTCTGCATGATTGACAGAAAATGTACCATGAATAATAGAAAAGCTTGGGGAAATTGTAGTCACTGTAGCCTCTAAGGGGTCTTGCAGGTTAGGTTACAGTGTGTAGGTCTATGCACAGATCCAAGCTAAGTCATTACAAATTAGTTGTCTATAGTGTCGCAGTCTGTTGCATAGATCTCTTACACACCCTTTTCATTACAGTTCATATGTAGTGCTTTGGGTTTTGTGTCTTGTAGACTTTGCATGCAAAGATTGTTCTCAGTTTCTGTAGCTCTGCACATAACTATCCACCATCTAGCCTCACTCCTTACCCCAATGTTGGCACACCTGCTTCTTTGGCAGGCACCAACCCTCCGCGGCCTGGAACTTTTCCTGGAGCGAGCAGTCCAGGACCTGTGGCTGACCTGTATGGCCCCACCAGCCAGGACTCTGGCGTGGGCAATTACATAAGCGCTGCTAGCCCTCAACCTGGCTCCGGCTTCGGCCACAGTATTGCTGTGAGTACTCTCCCAAATGCTAGCTTCTCTTCTCTTCTATTCTCTCTGTCATATCTCACACACATATTCCACTTTCTGCTCATCTCAACACATCCTCCTTCACCCGCTGCATCATAGCTGCTATAGCTGTGCTGCTTTTAGTTTTTAAAAACAGTTTTTTTTTAATCACACTAGTCTGTCATTAGTAAACAGCTTTGTGGAGGTAAGAAATTTAAAAGGCTTTGAAGTTTTAGCGGTATAAAAAAATATATTTACAAGCCTTTTTCTATAAATTTGACTCTAATAGCCAATAAGCTGTGGATTATAAATTTGATCAAGCATGAGCTAAATATTTCAGATATTCTCTTGTACCTAGTACTAAGGGCTGAAAGACGAATATGTTTTACTCAGGCTAATTATCGCCCCAAAAAATGTCTTTTGTCTGAAGTTTGCCTCCAAAATGTGGAATCATGCTCTCATTAGTGCCAAGCAGGTGCTCTGGCTCTGAAGCTTTGCCGTGTGGTTATTGCATTGCCAACATTCCTCATTCCCTTCATCGCTCTGCTCTTTCTGTCAGCTTCCCCAGAACAAACTGTGAACTTTGTACCGTCTGTCATCGGCAGTATGGCGTGTCACCGAGCCTTTGTCCATGTGCCAGACAGGAGGACTGAAATCTTACAATTAGTTCTCTCATTTTCAAACATTTGCACAATGGCTTCTCTTTCCCTCGCTTCCCTGATTCAGCCAGGCTGTGGGCATATCATATCCTGCCTTTGAAAAGTCCTGCACAAAGTGCATATGTAAATCAATAAGGCAATAATAAACCCTTGTGAGGAAACCAGTCGTAAGAATGTTGTCTTGCCCTTTGAAGCCGTGCGCATTCTCTTCTGCCTCCGTCCTTTTGTTCTGAGGCGCTAGCAGAGTGGAGTGATAGGGGCTTGGGGAGTTAAGGAAACAGGGAGGGAGGAGAGGTCAGCACACCGGGGGACTTCAGGAGGTAGACCAAGCTGAATCACATGCTGCTCGGGGAATTACTGGCTCCGGCCGTTTTTCAGCCGTGGCCCAGCAATCAACATCAAGGTCTGCTGGGGAAATGAATAAGGCCTTTTGTGTCTGAGGATACTGCCTCTTACACACTATGCTATCAGTGCGCTATGAATCTCACATTTGTGTGGAAATCCAAGTGAGAATTTCTTCGCTCTTTCTTTTCCCTGAAAAATAGACAGGCCATTCATCAACTCCAGACTGAATGTTGAGATTAACAAAGTCACCTTGCTCTTGACTTTCAGATGAATTCTTTTAACCTAAATAGAGTTGAATGTAGGTTGACCTGAAACGTTCACAGAATTGCAGCTTTGATTGACAGCACTAGAGGCAGAGACCTTTATTAACTCTCTACAGACTAGGCTCTGTGTGTGTACATTACCTAAACACTGCTCACAGATATTCAAACTAGTTCATTCATTCAGCTGCAGTAAGCATTCAGTGCGAGGCGAGAATATATCCTGGATGTGACACGAGTCCATCACACAACTCAGTCACACCTAGGGCAATTCAGCATAGCCAATTCACCTGCCATTTGTTAGAGGTAGGATGAAATCAAAGAGCCCTTGGGGAGAATATGCAAAACTCTGCACAGACAGAAACCGGAGCTGTGAGGCAGCAACACTACCCACTGTACCACTGTGTTAGTTGCTAATATTATATTAAGCCAAATGATAAAGCATGACAGCAAAGGCATCATGAAAAAGTTCACAGTTTGATCACTGAGGTAGAAGTGTGTATTTGCTGTTGAGGAGACATTTTCTTTTTTGCCAATATTTTGCTTCAGATTTTTGTGCATGATGTTACTGATGATGTTATTAATGTTCTTACTGTTAGCATGAATATAAAAACTGCAAATATGACAAATGATGTTATGTGGCATTATGGAGAAATAGTAAAATACACAATAGACGACATTATACAGAGTATCCAAAAAGTCTCCATATATAGGGGACTATGTTTGCCAGCACTACGTTGCTTGTGCCTTCGTCAGTAGATGTTTGTGGATGTCCAGTTCTCGGTCGATCCGCAACACTTCCAGTCTTTTTGAATTTGTTAATAAGTTTGGCAACAGTGTCATGTGACATTGCTATGTTTCCTGTTCAAGTCCATTGCAACCCCTTCCAGATCCAGCCATGAGAATGATTTCAATACATTCTTCCTTTGTCAAAAGACATTCTTAAAGGCTATCTGAAATTTATATATTTCTATATATATCTATATCTATCTATCTATCAATCTATATATATATATATATATATATATATATATATATATATATATATATATTGAATGCGTCAACTTTTTTCAGTAAATATATTTCCAATGAGGGTATTCACATGAAATTTTCACCAGACATCAGCATTAACTCAAGAAATCCACGCATATAAAGAATTCACAACATTAAAATTCATAAATAAAGTTATGTGTAATAAAGAGGAATGACACAGGAAAAAAGTATTGATCACGCTAAAAAAAGCAGTTCTCCAAGGCAAGTTAAGCAAGGAACCAGCTGAAATCCATAAGTAGTTATACCTTATATTTGTGCAAGTTAATATCAGCTGGGTTAGTAAATTGATGGTCTATAAAAAGGCTTTTCATTACCAAGGTTCACGCAAGAAACATCTCAGAGCTCTCCTTATTGTTGTGAAACATATTGATGGAATCGGATACAGATGTATTTCAAAACTTCTGAATCCTCCAGTAAGCACCATTGGGGCCATTATCTGCCAGTGGAAGCAATATCACTCCGTCATCAACCGGCCACGCACAGGAGCTCCTCGCAAGATTTCTGACCAGGGAGTCAGAAGAATAGTCAGAAGAGTAGCCCAAGACCCAAGGACCACTTGGAAAGAGCAGTTGCACTCACCTCGCAAGACTCTATTACTAAAGAAAAGGCATGTCGAAGCTTGTTTAAAGTTTGTTACAACTCATTTGGACAAGCCTATGAAATACTGGGAGAGTGTAGTCTGATCAGACGAGAGCAAAATTGAACTTTTTGGCTGTCATACTAAACGCCATGTTTGGAGAAGAAATGGCACTGCACATCACCCTAAAAACACTATACCAACAGTGAAGTTTGGAGGTGGAAGCATCATGGTGTGGGGCTGTTTTTCATCACATGGTACTGGCAGACTTCATATAATCGAAGGAACGATGAATGGAGCCCTTTACCAATTCTTGAGAAGAATCTGCTGCCATACACCAGGATGATGAAGATGAGACGTGGGTGGACTTCCAGCAGGACAACGATCCAAAGCATACAGCAAAGGAAACTCTCAATTGGTTTCAGAGAAAAAAATCAAGGTGTTAGAATGGCCCAGTCAGTCACCTGATTAATTTCTTCATACAGGAAGCATCCTGAAGCTGTCATTACAAACAAAGGCTTCTCCACTAAGGATTAAATCAATTTCAGTTAGCGTGTTCAATACTTTTTTTTCCTGTGTCATTCCCCTTTATTACACATAACTTCATTTATGGACTTTAATGTTTGGATTTCTTTATATTTCCGGGTTTCTTGAGCTAATACTGATATCTGGTGAAAATTTCATGTGAATAACCGCATTGGTAATATATTTACTGAAAAAAATGTTGATGTGTTCAATACTTATTTCCCCACTGTGTGTGTGTGTGTGTGTGTATATACACTATGTCACAAAAGTGAGTACACCCCTCACATTTTTGTAAATATTTGATTATATCTTTTCATGTGACAACACTGAAGAAATGACACTTTGCTACAATGTAAAGTAGTGAGTGTACAGCTTGTGTAACAGTGTAAATTTGCTGTCCCCTCAAAATAACTCAACACACAGCCGTTAATGTCTAAACTGCTGGCAACAAAAGTGAGTACACCCCTAAGTGAAAATGTCCAAATTGGGCCCAATTAGCCATTTTCCCTCCCCGGTGTCATGTGACTTGTTAGTGCTACAAGGTCTCAGGTGTGAATGGGGAGCAGGTGTGTTAAATTTGGTGTCATCGCTCTCACACTCCCTCATACTGGACACTGGAAGTTCAACATGGCACCTCATGACAAAGAACTCTCTGAGGATCTGAAAAAAGAATTGTTGCTCTACATAAAGATGGCCTAGGCTATAAGAAGATTGCCAAGACCCTGACACTGAGTTGCAGCACGGTGGCCAAGACCAAACAGCGGTTTAACAGGACAGGTTCCACTCAGAACAGGCCTCGCCATGGTCCACCAAAGAAGTTGAGTGCACGTGCTCAGCGTCATATCCAGAGGTTGTCTTTGGGAAATAGACGTATGAGTGCTGCCAGCATTGCTGCAGAGGTTGAAGGGGTGGGGGGTCAGCCTGTCAGTGCTCAGACCTCAGATTATCTGGTAAAGATGATGCACAAGAAAGCCCACAAACAATTTGCTGAAGACAAGCAGGTTAAGGACATGGATTACTGGAACCATGTCCTGTGGTCTGATGAGACCAAGATAAACTTATTTGGTTCAGATGGTGTCAAGCGTGTGTGGCGGCAACCAGGTGAGGAGTAGAAGGACAAGGGTGTCTTGCCTACAGTCAAGCATGGTGGTGGGAGTGTCATGGTCTGGGGCTGCATGAGTGCTGCCGGCACTGGGGAGCTACAGTTCATTGAGGGAACCATGAATGCCAACATGTACTGTGACATACTGAAGCAGAGCATGATCCCCTCCCTTCGGAGACTGGGCCGCAGGGCAGTATTCCAGCATGATAACTACCACTGCCTTGCTAAAGAAGCTGAGGGTGAAGGTGATGGACTGGCCAAGCATGTCTCCTGACCTAAACCATATTGAGCATCTGTGGGGCATCCTCAAACGGAAGGTGGAGGAGCACAAGGTCTCTAACATCCACCAGCTCCGTGATGTCGTCATGGAGGAGTGGAAGAGGACTCCAGTGGCAACCTGTGAAGCTCTGGTGAACTCCATGCCCAAGAGGGTTAAGGCAGTGCTGGAAAATAATGGTGGCCACACAAAATATTGACACTCTGAGCCCAATTTGGACATTTTCACTTAGGGGTGTACCCACTTTTGTTGCCAGCGGTTTAGACATTAATGGCTGTGTGTTGAGTTATTTTGAGAGGACAGTAAATGTACACTGTTATACAAGCTGTACACTCACTACTTTACATTGTAGCAAAGTGTCATTTCTTCAGTGTTGTCACATTAAAAGATATAATCAAATATTTACAAAAATGTGAGGAGTGTACTCACTTTTGTGAGATACTGCATATATATCTAAACTAAGTATAAAAAATTTTGGAAGACATTTTGCTAAAAAGTGTTGGAGACTTTTGGGACACGCTGTAGAATTCGACGGATTTGCGACAACAGATTAATTAATTAATGACTGTTTATTCATGCTGGCAATATAGTAATTGAAATGGAAATCCAGGCTACTGACGAGTGATAGCTTTATGAGCTGTTTTACCTTTACCTGCATACTGACACCATTACTAACTGTACACTTTTAGGGTCCTTTGATTGCGACAGCTTTTACAAATGGATACCATTGAAACCTAACAGGTGGTTGGTTGCCATCTCAATTGAGGTAGATTTTTTTTTTTAATTGAAATAGACTTTCATCATCCATTTATTATTGTATTGTAGCCTCTTCTTGCTCTCCTTGCACTATTTTTTTGCTTCTCCCTTCTTTTATTCTGTGATGTGCAGTATATGAATGTCTGTCTTTATCACAAACATGGCAGGAAGCTTTTACATGGTTTCACAGGATTAAAATGTACTACTTGAAGACACCTTGAAACCTTTTGAAAGCTTTCGGCATTAGCGTTTTAGCATTTTAACCAGGTTCCTTTATTGTCTGCTTGTCTCTACTGTATGTAGCGGGCATGAGTTGCTGTGTGAGTTGGTCTACCAAAGCTGTGCTGTTGCTTTCTCTTAGAGCTGAAGTCACAGTAGACAGGCCGACCTCCATTCATTTAGTCTCTTACGTAGCAGACTGTATAGCTTTGATTCGAGGCGGTGTAATGTGCTGTATGTGGATAATATGCACAGGTGTAGAGCTTTTGATCAGTGTGTGCCTGGAGACTCTGGACCCTTAAAGTCAGAGCATGACTCTCATTTCAATGGAAGCTGTAGATCTGATCTGCTTTTCAGCACAGAAAGCAAAGGAACAGTTTCTATGAAGCCTGTATTCATAAATCATTATAACTGTGCTTAGAATTCTTTGTAAGCTGGTAATGAATGCCTCATAAAGCTTTAATAATGTGCTATAACTAAGTCTCCGATAACTTTATATTACTTGGTAAAATGTTCTGCACGTATATAGCGCTTTTTAACCTTAGCGGTTCTACAAAGCGCTTTACACTGTTTCTCATTCACCCATTCACACACACACACACACACACACACCAAAAAGAAACTTGTAAATACTTGAAAATCCTTATAACGCACACCTTATATCTAATAATGACCTGTGAATAATTGTAATATTTATTAACACTTGTAAAAACAAAAACAAAAACATTATGAACATTTAAAATATCATCATAGAGTGCTTAAAGTGAATATTTTAGATTATTCCTCATTATAACTTAATTTAAGACTAATTAAGGCACATACTACATACATGCATGCTACATACACGTGTCAGTTTTTGAAGCAGCCAGTGATGATGTGTATTCAAATGTTTTTATAATTTAGCAAATATTACAGTTGCTTTATAAATATTCATGGCAGTGATTCAGCAGTTAAGCGTAAACACTGGGAGGTATTTAAAGAGCCAATATTTTCAACGGCTATGAGCACAATATGCTGTTTTCCCTCTCAATTACTCTGAAATGTTCTTTGAGAAGTTTTGTAGTAAGATTTTCTGTTAATATCTCGGGTATAATTCCTTCAAAATGCAATGTGTTGCTCCGGTTTTTTTTTGGTGTTAGGGGTGTTATTGTACAATAATATTATGTTAAGAATTTATAGTTTAGTGCATTTTCATAAATAATTATACCAATGTGTGCCTTACAAACACGTGCTGTGAATGTGTTTGTAGTTCAGTATAAATAAGGCCTTCATAGAATGTATTAGCTATACATGTACAGTATCTTACAAAAGTGAGTACACTCATCATGTTTTTGTAAATATTTGATTATATCTTTTCATGTGACAACACTGAAGAAATGGCACTTTGCTACAATGTAAAGTAGTGAGTGTACAGCTTGTGTGACAGTGTAAATTTGCTGTACTCTCAAAATAACTCAACACACAGCCATTATTGTCTAAACCTCTGCCAACAAAAGTGAGTACACCGCTAAGTGAAAATGTCCAAATTGGGCTCAGAGTGTCAATATTTTGTGTGGCCACCATTATTATCCAGCACTGCCTTAACCCTCTTGGGCATAGAGTTCACCAGAGCTTCACAGGTTGCCACTGGAGACCTCTTCCACTCCTCCATGACGACATCACGGAGCTGGTGGATGTTAGAGACCTTGTGCTCCTCCACCTTCCGTTTGAGGATGCCCCACAGATTCTCAATATGGTTTAGGTCAGGAGACATGCTTGGCCAGTCCATCACCTTCACCCTCAGCTTCTTTAGCAAGGCAGTGGTAGTTATCATGCTGGAATACTGCCCTGCGGCCCAGTGTCCGAAGGGAGGGGATCATGCTCTGCTTCAGTATGTCACAGTACATGTTGGCATTCATGGTTCCCTCAATGAACTGTAGCTCCCCAGTGCCGGCAGCACTCATGCAGCCCCAGACCATGACACTCCCATCACCATGCTTGACTGTAGGCAAGACACACTTGTCTTTGTACTCCTCACCTGGTTGCCGCCACACACGCTTGACACCATCTGAACCAAATAAGTTTATCTTGGTCTCATCAGACCACTAGACATGGTTCCAGTAATCCATGTCCTTAGTCTGCTTGTCTTCAGCAAACTGCTTGCGGGCTTTCTTGCGCATCATCTTTAAAAGAGGCTTCCTTCTGGGACGACAGCCATGCAGACCAATTTGATGCAGTGTGCAGCATATGGTCTGAGCACTGACAGGCTGACCCCCACCCCTTCAACCTCTACAGCAATGCTGGCAGCACTCATACGTCTATTTCCCAAAGACAACCTCTGGATATGACGCTGAGCACGTGCACTCAACTTCTTTGGTTGACCATGGCGAGGCCTGTTCTGAGTGGAACCTGTCCTGTTAAACCGCTGTTTGGTCTCGGCCACCATGCTGCAGCTCAGTGTCAGGGTCTTGGCAATCTTCTTATAGCCTAGGCCATCTTTATGTAGAGCAACAATTCTTTTTTTCAGATCCTCAGAGAGTTCTTTGCCATGAGGTGCCATGTTGAACTTCCAGTGTCCAGTATGAGGGAGTGTGAGAGCGATGACACCAAATTTAACACACCTGCTCCCCATTCACACCTGAGACCTTGTAGCACTAACAAGTCACATGACACCGGGGAGGGAAAATGGCTAATTGGGCCCAATTTGGACATTTTCTCTTAGGGGTGTACTCACTTTTGTTGCCAGCGGTTTAGACATTAACGGCTGTGTGTTGAGTTATTTTGAGGGGACAGCAAATTTACACTGTTACACAAGCTGTACACTCACTACTTTACATTGTAGCAAAGTGTCATTTCTTCAGTGTTGTCACATGAAAATTTATAATCAAATATTTACAAAAACGTGAGGGGTGTACTCACTTTTGTGAGATACTGTATGTCTTTGTTATCTCTGCCTGGCCTTATCGGGCTTCCTTCTCTTTAGCCATAGAGACAGTATACGATGGCTTTGATTGTTTATTGTAGCCGAGTTCATTTAACGCCATACTGTCCTTTCTATCCGATGGAATTGCTCTTGAACGTCTTGAGTCAACCAGTGGAAAATGCTGCGCAGAATTTGACTTAGATCACAGAGATTTGTTAGCAACTGTTACGGCTCTTGGATTAAACAATGTCGCAGAGAAAGCAACAGAGCTGTGCAGCTTGTGTAAACCAGCCGTGTGTTGCGTGCAGATGGCCACAGTTTTGTTTCAGCATGCTGAAAGCACTAATGCATGTGTGTGCTTGTAAATGAGTTCAATATGTTCTGCATCTGAGACTCTCCATTAGAGATGTTAGTGCTTAAAAAAGCCTGCACTGAACCTACTGTAATGTAGTTCAGAGTGAACTATAGTACAAAAGGAATCATACAAACTCTTAGTGTGTATATGCTATGAATGTGAAGATGTAAATTAGTGTGATTTGACATCTCAAAATGACATCTATTATACATTATCAGTGCGTTGTACTCAGCCTCCAATACATGGTAGACTCGGAATCAGATTATAATAAGAAAGACAAAGCTTTATAAGTAAACGGAGTGCTCTATTGTTAGTACTTTATTGAAATAAAACCCTATCATTCCAAACACTACATTTATTTCACGAGCGAATGAGCTTTGGACAACGCAGACACCGAACCCACGACTCAAATTTGATCTATAAATTATGGATCCCCCGAGGCTCAGATGCAGCACATTTGATACATCAGATCTCACCCACGCTGTTTAAATGTGCCGTTTATGAGGCTTGTGAATCTTCTGTTTGCTCCAGCAGAGTTTATCGGGAGGTCCGGGAAAGACAGGCCGCAGTTTCTAACTGGTTTTGTGTACAGGTAACGGCCATACAACTCCAAGCACTACAGCATGGAACAGACAAGGACGAGCTGAGATGGCAGGATCTGACGAACAAAAGAAACGTCTGAATCATCTCAGAAAAAAAACAACACCAACAGTAATCTGCTGTACTATAATGAAAACCTGGCTTTTGGATTTTTTTTTCTCCTAATGTATCCCCATAACCTAGGATGATGTTGTCGTTTTGTCCTTTTTCACTTCTTTCCCCCCGTTTCATTGACGTTATTTCTTTAACATCTTTTATCATATAGTCTGAAACAGCCTTTGAGGTTGACTAGTTTTGAAATCTTTTCATTATATACTATGTTCTCTGATGAGAAGAACTGTGTAAATGTACATTTTCTCTCCTTTTTTAGTGTAATAACATCACTATAGTTGTCTCTTCACTCTTGGCTCTTTGTAATAATACCCAGTGTTTCATGTTTTCAGATTTCATTTCATTCAAGCAAGAACACTGAAAGACTTGCTTCAAAAATCATGATTTTTCAACCTTTAAAAGAGCAACAAGAGGGAAACTAACAAATCTAAGTAGCTCTGTTCTTTGTTTCGTGTGATGTCTTGTTATCATTATTATCTATTTTGGGCAATAAGAGGACTACAATATTTTCACAGTCCTTTTTTATAAATGTTTTTTTTGTTGTTGTCGTTGTCGATAAAAGAAAAAAAAACCCTACATTTCTTTTTAATACTTTGTGAAATGAGATTTAAAAAGAAAAACAGTTATGAAATCTGTAAATATTACTCATTACTACATTGAACCATCTCAGAGAGAACCATATTTTTGTGATGGTGTTCTAGAGGTCGTATTGTGCTCTGAAATATGTTTTAAAAAAAAAAGAAAAAAGATCTTTCAGGCTTGGTGCGGTAACTGAAATCCATTTGTAGCACAAAAGCCGTGAGAACCCGACTGCAGACACAAGCCCAATAAAACACTGTTAGCTCGCTCTGTAAATACTGTTGGCTTTCTAACTGTGCAGGTAGCAAACCAGCATATTGACTAGATTGTGAGATCAGATGTGCACAGCTTTCACAGAGAAAACACATTACAACATACACACAAATCAGCATTGTAGAAGCAAAATCGAAATGAAATCCAAAGCACATGTGTGTTTCATGTTTTTTTAAGTACCAGTGATGAAATGAGAGATTTTCTAAGAAGTAAACTGTGTTTTTTTTGTTTGTTTGTTTTAATTTAATTTTTCCCGTAGTCCTACAAAAAATAGTACAGAGAATGCCTGATTTCGGAAACTAAAAGGCAATATTTCAAGATTTTTAGTCATTTCTGACTGATCAATTAGGAACTGTTTTTGCACCATTACCTCAGTCCTGTGGGATGTACTTTAGAGGACGTAACAAATTAATTTATTTTATCGTGAGACAAAAAAAAAAAAAAAAGATTGTCTTGAAATTTAAAAGAATCATTGCACTGTGAGAAAGAATTTATTATTTTCTATTTGCACATGTTAAAGGATGTTCTCTACCGTGGGTCACATGAAGGATTCGTATTGAAACGTCGTCCCCGCGCGGCCGCAGTCTTTATGGCTGTGTGTTTGTAGAATAATCTTTTTTTTTTTTTTTGCTGGGCATTTTATTTTTGTGCTTCTGATCTGCCAACGTTACAGCTGAGTTTATTGGTAGCAATAGTCGAAATCCTCCGATACACTGAAACTGAATGAAGTCAGTAGCTGCTACACATATATGACGTACATGTCGGATCCGACGAGATCGAAATGATGCTAAAATATATGCTGAGTGAAATAAGAGTGATATTATAAATAAGAGTGTAAAACTGACTGATATATGCTGTTGTTCATCCTTGCTGCAAATGTGTTTTGTTTTCATTTGACTCCCATTTTTCACAATTTTACTGAACTGATTCGAAATGCCGAATCCTTTTTTTTTTGTACATCTCGGAAAAAAAGGATAAGTAAGAGCAACGCAGAAAGATGGCTTCCTACTAACTGTTCAAACTGTTTCAAAAGACAAAACTACTCAAAAGAGTGCGATCCCCAACACAGTTTGAATATCAATGGGGGATTTTTATTGCTATTTTTGTGGAAGTGAATGACTATGTTAAATATGTTGCTGACTATATTACGGTTACTATGTACTGTATTTATCATTTGATGATCTCTCCATTCCCTGTCGCATCATCCAGTAATCTTCTGTTGATCATTGTATTTCAGTAGTGTGTAAAAAAGAGGAAAAAAAAAAGAAATTACCTTGTAAAAGAGTGCTGTCTTTGATGCCAGTGTAGTGATCTGTACATTTCTCTGTTGATCCGTTTCACTCCTCTCTCCCCTGTTTTTTGCCCCGCTTTTGTCTTCTTGCTCTTTCGCTATATCTCTGTCTCACTCTCTCTTAGTGAATAGTCATAGATGTTATGTAATCAACGTTACAGTAGCGCTGTAGTGATTAGTAGATTTAGGACCAGTAAGGATAGAACTTTCTCTTGATAATCATTTAAACAAACAAACAAACAAAAAAATGCTGAACATTGTTTTCATGGCGTTTTCACCTTTACTTTGTCTTTGTGTTCATTGGGTTGTTTTGTTTTTTTTCTTTCTGATTCTCACATGGTTTCAACTAACCAAAGCTCTCATGATGAAATCCAGAAAAAAAAGAAATTGGTGTAAGACAGAGTTGTAAACAAGGCATTAATTGGATCCCCACCCTTGAATGTTTGAAAAGGGGTGTGCCATACTACCTTAAATGCTAACGCTTGATATGCAAAACTGTTTTTTGTTTTCTTTCTTTTTTTAAGAGGGACGCAATTTATAATTATGGAAAGGATTTTATTACACGAATGGAAAAAAAAAATCATATTTTTTTAGTACGTTCTACCTGAGTAATGATGATCTAGCCTAATAATTATAGATAAAAACGATAAAACTGTAATAGGTTTTGATATTTATACTTTTCAAAAAGTCCGCTACTATTTTTAAATACTTTTTTGTGTCTATGTGTCTGCATAGATTCATATATATATATATATATATATATATATATATATATATATATATATATATATATATATATATATATATATATATATATGAATTATATATATATATATTAGGTTCCGGTCATCTTAAGCATTATTTTTGTATGCTGTAACCTTAGAGCCAGGCCTTCATGTTAATCAAAGCTAAGGCTTAAACATAGCTGTAAAGAAATAATAATAATTGGGATCTTAACTATTCATACTGCATACGAAACAAAACAATTAGACTAGCAGCTGTTATTGTTAATAACTCATGAGTTTTGTTCAGACAAGTTATGATTATTTATTGCTAACAGTCATAGAAGAATTCAACATCAACTTACAGTGAAGTCTGAGATATTTTTTCTGAATGAAATCTGTTCTCAGGGATTATGAATGTAAACTAATTCTAATCTAACTCCTCTATTTGTGAGATTTAGCTCATGATTACTTGTGGATTCTGTGTCTCTGATACATGCTCTCAGATTTCATTCAGACACAAACACTGAGCCAGTTTTACTACATGCTCTAGTACTGAGTTGAACCTGCTGCCAACCAGAGAGAGGTTCTTCAAGGGGTCTGTGGATAGTCAGAGGTTCTAGATTCCTGAAGAACCTTATCTGAACAGGAAACACTGTTGAGTTTTTCAAACAGAATCTTTAAGTGTTTCCTGGAATACATGGCTCTAGACCTTATGGCTCTAGGTCTAGACCTTATGGCTCTAGACCTTTTACACACATGGCATTAAGTAGTACATAAAGTATATTAATCTGTGTTGCTATGTGAAGTTGTTGCAAATTATTACAAGCATTTGTATCTTTTAATAATTTACAGTTGATATTATTTTCTAAACTAAGCAAAGCCTTTCTCATGGCTGTGGTGTTTTCTGCTGCTCGCAGCTTTCTGAACTTCACATTCGCAAGATTAATCATTCACAGAAAATGATTATATACAATATAAGATTATGAGTTTTTCAAACTTATAATCACGATCTGGCTCTTGATTAAAATGAAGGCTGGCAACCCGTCCTTATAGCCTTCTATAATGTCTCTCAGTCAGTTTCTTTCTTTCTTTCCTTATTTATTTATATATTTCTTTTCTAATTTGATCTTGTAGCTTGGACTTTAAGGTAGCATGGCTCTGTTGCCATTATTTTATTTTTCCATCGACAGCCGTTTACAGCAGATGAATGTTACACATCTTGCTAGACTAGTTAAATCATTGGATAATTGTTGGTTTTGGAAAAAAAAAAAAAAAAAAAGGAAAAGAAAAAAAAATGACCTGGAAGGTGTTGGGTGATATTCGAAATGAACTACCGTATCCATTCAAAACTTGAATTTTGAGGCAAGTGCTAGGCAATGGCCAAAACGATCATCCCATTATTGAAGGAACAAACTACTCACACACACACACACACACACACACACTCACACACACTCTCTGTAATGACATACTGTAATGACATATGTATATACTTGTATACAGATACAGGATATATATGTATAGTGTATATATCTCTTTGTTAAATTGTTGAAGCTGCCTCATAATGCTTATTAATCATTTGTAGTGACCCAGAAAACATTTGGGTCAGTAGTCTACACTGAAATCATGTTTTAAAGTCATGTTTGAGATCACATGTTGTGGAAAAGCTGCATTGTGCACTACTGGGACAGTTAGAAAGCCGGGAAAACATGTTAGTTTAGCTGTGTACGTATCCTTTTAACTCTATGGGGACACGGTACAGTTCACACGGCAGGTGTCACAGGGGAATGGTCTTTATTTCTGACACTTCCTTCGGGAAGTCGCTCTCCTGTTTTCCTCCCCAGCTTTCGCCTGTCTGATTGCCTTGTCCATTCCTAACACTTGCCCATTTTTTAACGGACTTTTTACCGCATGAACTGACTGAACGGACTGACGTCTGAAAGCATCTTTCAGGTCTTCTTCTATGGCTTGCTTAAGCCCTGTTGTAAAATAAACTAAAGTGGATGGGGGTCTCTCACATCTCAGATGTGGAAAGTATAATTTTATATTTGTATTTTCAAATAATTATGATAATAAAAAAATGTTTGTGAAAGGTTTCCATCCTCTACTGTGGTCCAGAAATCAGTGTGTTTGTCTGGAGAAGATTAAAAAAAATAATAATAAAGTAAACTGTTTTGAAACATTTCATGGTTTTTTGATTTTGAATTAACATTTCTTTCAAGCAAATGATGTGTGATCTAAAATATGAATATATCTGCAAAAGAATGTATATCAGATATGCACAACAATTAAAATGCACAAAAATGAACACAGAGCTGAAAGGGTTGTGTAAGTTTGTTTTATTCCTAGTGATTTTTCTGTATATCTCAGTTCAGTTCAGAGGTCAGGAAATCATCTCAATATTATTGGTTCATCTCTTAGAGTGCTCTCTCGAGGTTCTTCCCTCTCTTAAGAGATCATATCATTATTTTTGACGTTCGAGCACAGAATTATAATTTCATTGGGGCTGTGAAGCAAGAAAATAGCTACAATTCACTGTCTGCTATACTTAAATAGCGCAGTGACCTCAAACTGATGGGGGTACATTTGCCTCGCACCTCTGGGGTTGGGGGTTCGATTCCCGCCTCCGTCCTGAGTGTATGGAGTTTGCATGTTCTCCCCATGCTTTGGGGTTTTCATCCGGGTACTCCGGTTTACTCCCCCAGTCCAAAGACATGCGTTGTGTTACAATTGGTATTTCCAAATTGTCCGTAGTGTGTGAATGTGTGCAATCGTGCCCTGCGATGGGTTGGCACCCCGCCTAGGGTGTCCCCCCATCTTGTATCCTGAGCTCCGTGGGATAGGCTCCAGGATCCCCCACATCCCTGTGTAGAATAAGCGGTGTGGAAAATGGATGGTTGGACCTGAAACTGTCACTGGTCACTGTAAATCATTCTAAGCTTGTCATTTGTAAGCTTTATCTTGCGTTAGAGTTTTCAGACCCCAATAAATACTCTGCTCTCATGGATATCAAACAATTGCAAATACAACACAGGTTTATCAACAAACAAATATCTTAAATATAAATATTTATTAAATATAGGTGTGCAACAATTATTGGTACTCTTTTAGACAATACTGTGTGCTACCTCTTCAGTTCACCCCACAGGTTTTCTATGGGTTTCTCATCAGGGGACTGGGATGGCCATGGCAGGACCTTGATTTTTTGGTCAGTAAATCATTGTTGTGTTGATTTTGATGTATGTTTTGGATCATTGTCCTGCTGGAAGATCCAACCACGGCCCATTTTAAGCTTTCTGGCAGAGACAGTCAGGTTTTCATTTAATATCGGTTGATATTTGATAGAGTCCATGATGCCATGTATCCTAACAAAATCTCCAGGTCCTCTGGCAGAAAAACAGCCCCAAAACATTAAAGAGCCACCACTATATTTAACTGTGGTCATGAGGTACTTTTCCATATGGCTACCTCTCTGCGTGTGCCAAAACCACCTGTGGTGTTTATTGCCAAAAAGCTCTATTTCGGTTTCATCTGACCATAGAACCCGGTCCCATTTGAAGTTCCAGTAGTGTCTGGCAAACTGAAGATGCTTGAGATGTGTTTGGATGAGAGTAGAGTGCATTGAGACAATATAGACAGGTTGATTCATAACATTTCCAGCTGACTGGAACGTCTTAATTATCGCTGTGATGGTGGAAATGGGCATTTTCAATGCTTGTGCTAGTTTCTTATAGCCACTTCCCATTTTGTGAAGCTCAACAACCTGTTGGCGTACATCACAGCACATCATAAATGATGTCACAAATGGAAACCAAAGAATGATTTAAAAATATGTAAAAAAATCAGACAAATTCATATATATCCAAAGCATATGCATATCCCTTACAAATACCAAATCCTCCCTGAGTTATGCGTATTGTTTTGAAATACTTTTATGCCATTGCATGGCCTAATCTAGAAGTGTTTCACCTGGGATGAAAAATGCAATGTGCGCCGGCTGGCAGAAATTAATGTCATTTTTAATTTGAGCCGCTGCCCCATTCTCAAATGTGAAATTGCTTCGGAGAACGTAAGGTGTGACAGCTATTATAAATGTGTGGAAATCCATCTTCCACTGTCGTTCTCACCCCTCGCACCACCTTCCCTCCCGCTCTCTCTCTCTCGCTCTCTCTGTCTCCCTCCCTTTCTCGCTTTCTCAGTCGCTCCCTTGACTCGGCCAAGGAAGCTCTCTTCATATACTTCACCATCACAGCAGCTGTCCACCCACACACTTTACTGGAGCCCGTGGATAGTGTCATGACTCACAGTGTCCGCTGTTTGCCAGGATTGAAATGCTGTGAGGAATTTTCCCTCCCTTCTCACTCAAGGAGCTCTCAGACAGAAGAGCTCCACTTGATTTTGCCGGAAAAAAAAAGTCACCTTTTCCTAATTTGTGTGATATTAGTGTTATGTCATATCCACCTAAAATTGAGGATCTGGCAAACTGCAAGTGGGGTAAAAATCTTTGGTGGCGTCATTTGAATTAAAAAAAAGAGCCCTTCTACAAAATCCCAGAGATCGTGTTAGTGAATTAATTCTAGCATTTGACAAGTTGCTCGTCAAATGGCTGCCTCCCAAAAAGACGCTCTCCGTACAGTGTGTCTCAGAAATGGGGTTAATTGCATCTGGAGACCTTTATGTCACAGTGACAAGGAACAAAGCACCGCTGTAAGTGTCATCTGACTTAAGTAAACCAATTAGACTGTTTGAAAAATGACTGCAGGTGTTGCAAGCTGTCTCTGGAGAGCTCATTTGGAGAGCTCGCAGCTATATTTAAGACAGAGCTGCCCTGTCTTTAAGGTCGTCTGATGTGTTTGGACAACAAATATCACAGGAAGCCTGCAAACACACAGGTGATGGTCCTGTATCGCTCAAAACGCATTGTAGTCCTGGTACTATAGATGCCTGAGCAATGTGCTACTGTATGTAATCCACTGTAAATGGTCAAGGATGGAAAAGCTGTGTTTATGGTCTTATTCCACCCCTTAAGCTGGCTTTACACTGTAAGACTTTTGGTTCAGTTTTGCTGCCAAAACACTGTAAAAGCATGATTAGGTTGCGAGTTAAGATCAGCGGTATTAGAACAAATAATATAACGTTTTCACCGATAGCCGGTTTAGTGCCATGGCAACCTAAGATGGCTGACAGCAAAGTTCTGTCAGTGTTAGAATTTTATTATTAAAATCCCAGAGAGTGATTGCTGCTACGGCATTTGTCCAAAATCCACCAATAGGAGGACAACATAAGATTACATGAAACTCATTAGACAGCTACAAATCCAGTCGTGGCAATGGTGAAGCGTAAATAAAACATGCTAATGGACAGAGAAAACATCCTTATTTCCTCAAGCTCATTTTGAAGAATTTATATTCAGTTTATGTGACTCTGTTTTCAATCACCGATCACGCTTATTGATGATCTAAGCAGAATGCAGGCGTTTTCTATCTATATTCTATTTCTATGTCTATCCTTGGAGGATTTTCATTGTATAATCTGTGATTGAGAACATGTTAGTACATAGCACATACTCTGTTATAGAAATTGAAGATGTTATTGGAATCATCTCATGCAGTGTGACAAGGAGCAATCTTATAAGTCCACTGAAATTGATGATTAGGTTATTCCTCTAATAGTATATTATTTAGGAACTGCAGACAAACTAATAAGAAAGGAATAAAGTTAGAACAGTGAGGAGTGTCATTCTGGATCTGCTGATGGGTTCTGGGAGTTTAAGGGGTTCAACAACATTAGCACTGCGCAAACACCTAATAGTACACTTAATGTACATGCTTTAATGGTGAGTTGTGTCAATAATCTGGACCCAGGTTCTAAAAAGAATTTCACGTTACTTTACAACTAACTGGTAGAGGGAGTATTGAAAATGATGCTCGCTCTGCCATTATTGATCATCTTTGTAGCCACATTTTGCCTTCTGGACCTGTCTGATATATCTGCTTGGAGCTTCTGCACTTGCTCTTCACCCTCTACTGCTGTGGATGGTCTCACGTAGATAAGATTTACACTTCCCCAAAACAATTTACTCCCTCAGTCTCACCGTTGCTTCAGTGGATAAGCTTACCTGAATACCTAGATTTGCACCTAAAAACCGCTGCTGTAATCATAAAGACTGTCCTGTGCTCAGGCCAAGTCTCTTGGTCATAATATCCCCATACTGAAAATCCTTTTACACAGTACTGTTTGATATTACTCTTCTACACCTATATACTATAATGCTTTATAATCCCACTATTCGGTGTCACCTAGCTGAGGACAGGTTCCATTTTAAGTCTGGCTCCTCTCCAGGATTCTTCCTCAAGTGTCTCGGGGAGTTTTTTTTCTTGCCACTGTCACCTCTGGCTTGTTCATTAGGGCTCTAAATCTACATCTGGATTTCTATAAAGCTGCTTTGTGACAATGTCTGTTGGTAAAAGTGCAATAAAAATAACGGAACATGTTAAAAGTATGTATTAAACTACCAGATTATGCAGCTGCAATTTAAAACAGGCATCACATTTTCATAAAATAGAGGCTGTGGTTAGTAATTGTGAAAAACCAGCCACTGATTGAAGGGCTTAGCGACATAAATTTGCGAAAATGCTTGAAATGCTCTGAAAGCATTTATGGAGTATGATCAGACCTCGGCGTCAGCCGCAGCAGACACTATCATGCCTAACTGCTTTGCCTAGACGGCTTCAAATGTGAACGCTGTGCAGCCCCTTGTCTGCTCTGATGAGTATTTGACTTTTAGCTGCAAGACATCCCAATCATCTCCACTCCCCCGCACTCCAATCAGGGCCTCATTAGCATCTGACACTACCTGTCATTAACAAAGCTCCCTAATTAGGCCCCAGTCAGCCCACTCAGGAGCCCTCTTCAGCACGCTGCGTGTTTAGAGCACGAGTGGAGGGGATCAGCTCAAATTGCAGGCAGGCATAGAGTAGCGGTGAGAGCAGCACTGTAACCTCGCCACTGGGTTCCCACTAAGACTGATGGAAATTAAAACAGTGTCAGGTTTTTTTTTTATAGTCATTCAGAGCTTATCTACATCTCAATATCTCTTAACATTGAAATGAGAAAGTGAGAGATACTGTATTGCTACTGTATTAGGTGTGTGTGTGTGTGAAGATGTACTGTATATCCATTACATTATCATCGAACTCACTTCATACCTTGATGTATAAAATATTTTTGATGACCACATAACTAGTGATGTATTTTAATGCTGTTAGCAATGTTATTGATTTTCCCTGTGAACCTTCCAGCCATAATTCCCCCACAAAGATCTGCCCACATGATGAGTAGGTTTGGTTTTAGTGTACAGCAAGGCTGGGCAATTCTCGTCACTAGTTGCATTGCTGTTTGTTAGCAGACACATCTAGCAATGTCCCCACACATACTGATGCAAGAGCTGTAACAGATTGAGGAGCAATGATTCTGTTTTTAAAGTAGGAAGGCCCTGTTTTTTAAGGTGCAAGGCAATCTGTCATATGGACTCTACTCTTTCTACACACAGCCCATTGTATGTATTTATACCACAATGCTGTTGAATGCTCAGTTCTGATTTGTCAGAAGGTGTTCATTTTCTATAACAGCGTCTCTGACAGCAGTTCCGGTGACAAGGTTAATATTAATGCACTCTTTCGAACATGTAATTTTTCTGTAGTAACAGCATACACCAGAACAAGTATGGCAGACAGTCGATATAAACAAATTCAAAAAAGAAAAAGGGTGTAATCACTGATTTAGTGAACTTTTATGTAAGTAGCCATTTATATCAAATTTTTAATGGAGTCTCCAGTGTCAGTGCTTTGTAACAGCCAGAGGTAACGCTGTAACTTTAAGTCTTCTAACATGGGAAAGTCTTCTGGACAGAATATTTGATACTTTGCAGTTTCTTGGTAATATGACAAGCTGCATTTGTTGTGTTAATAACTTCAAGAAAGTTATTGATATAGAGGCTGGTAATGGAACAACGAAAGTTATAACAGTTATAACTACACATATAGAAACAGATAAAACACATGACACGTTTTTCCAAAAATCAATCGTATGGTACAAAACACTTCAGGACATGCTGTTTATAGAAAACTACACTATATGGCCAAAGGTATATGGATACCTGATTATAACACCCCAAACTTTTGACACAAAGTTGGAAGCACATAATTGTATAGGATGTCTTTGAATGTTGTAGCATTAGTATTTCCTTTAACTGGAACTAAATCTTCCAAACCTGTTCCAGCATGACAGTGCCCCTGTGCACAATGCAAACTCCATGAAGACGTGGTTTGCCAAGGTTGGAGAAGAAGAACTCAAGTGGCCTGCGCAGAGCCCTGACCTCAACCCCACTGAACACCTTTGGGATGAACTAGAACACCAACTTCACATTAGGCCTTTTTACTGGACATTCAATTCAGTTCAATTTTATTTGTACAGCACTTTTTATAATGGACATTGTCTCAAAGCAGCTTTACAGAAACATATGAACATGGTATACAGATTTTAAATGTGCGAATGCATCCCAATTGAGCAAGCCGGTGGCGACAGTGGCAAGGAAAAATTCCCTAAGTTTCATCAATACCCAAACTCTTGTGGGTGAATGATATACAGATCTCTGCAGCCATGGACCAAAAGCAAGTAGAAAGTCTTCCCAGAAGAGTGGAGGCAGTTATAGCAGCAAAGGGGGGATCAACCCCATATTGATGCCCATGGTTTTAGAAAAGGGATGTTCAGTGGTCAGGTGTCTACATACATTTGGGCATATAGTGTATCACACCAGCCTGTCTTTGATTATTTTCCTGGTGTAAGCAAAGACAACTGGTTTCAATAAAGCCAGTTAAAATGAGCAAAACTTACCTCAACATGCTTTTTCAAATTAGATGGAAAAAGACATCCTCGAACACGGCAGTCTGTTGGGTTATCCATTTTCAAACGCACATGGGTAGCTACAGTATAGCGTTAACTACATTGTGTAGCATGAGAAGGTCCCAGATATCCCACCCATATTTATTGATACAAGTTTCAAAGTCTGCAACATACTTTACGAGAACCAATGGAACACTAGGTCCAGTGCAGATTTATCATTATATAATTACTTATTTATTAATTTATTATTCAACACCGAGGATTTTATTTAAATCTCATGTCAAATGACTAGCAGTTCCTCAAATGGTGCACTGAGTTTTATTGCGTTTTAGATCTGTTACCATGGTTTCATAATACCAACTTAGTTTTCCCATCTGAATGTGATTCATATTTGTGTGAATTCATTTTCAGGTTTGTGTTGTTGTTTTCCTCTCTTTGCCCTCCTCACACACACACCATAAAAAGTAATCCAACATTTACAAGTGAGAAAAGATCTTTCCTGGCAGTCATGTCCTGTGAATAAAATCCAACTCGACTGAATCTTAAAAACCTTTCAGTTGGTTCTATTATAATAATTCTGTTATGGTTAAAGATCTCTTAATGAGCAATGAGTGAGCATGAATCTAAAGTAGTTCTTCTCCTCTTCTGGCTCAGCTGAATTTGTGCCACTGCTGGTGAGATAGGGGGCGAATTTGCTCAAAGGTAATTTCTTAATTTCTGTGCTTTCATTATGCCTAAAAAAGCAATCTCTCTCCCGTGACTGTGTCAAATTGACTCGGTATGGCAAAATGCACTCATCTGCATAGCTGTCACAACGCCTCATACGATGTGGCATCCAATAACTCCACAATGCGCAGAATTACCGGTGTCACTTTTAATGTGACATAGCCATTTACATCACACACACCGCAGGGACGCGTACACATTTAGAGCGTTTTGCATGGTTAATAGCTGGAACGTTATTTGCATTATAATTTGGGGAGGATGAAGTGTAATCAAGCTGCATTGACTCTGGGGGACTGCGGGGACACAGCAGGCCGCACAGACGGAAGTGCACAGCAGCACTGCTCGGGCCTGCATGGAAATGTGCCACGCAGCCAGCCAATCCGGTGCCCTGGTTCGGGGTTCATTTGCATATTACAGTCGCTTAACTTCCAGCCTCTTTTCAGTAGCTGATCTCCTTCTTCTCATATCCTTGCTGCTATTAGAAAAAAAAACATCTCTTTTTTATGTACAGTATTGTGACCCATGCAAAGAAATGCTGCAACGCAAAGATGTCTTCAAAAGTAAAATGAAATTAAATGTTTCTACATTAAAAAATACCCTAAGGAGCAGTAAACAGTAATAAATTAAACAAAGTGAATATTTGGTGTGGCAGCCCTTTGCTTTAGAAAAAAATGCATCAGTAGTCTCAGGTAGTCTACATGTTATGCAGTTTTATAAAGAAATTAGCTGGTAAGTTTTACTGAGCCTCTGGGAGAATCTGCCACAGTTCTTCTGGAGACTTTGACTGTCGCTCTTGCTTCTTTTTTTGTTTGTTTGTTTTTGCACGCAATACGCAGTAGCCTTCATTAAATTTTTGTCCGAAAAATGGTCTATTACATAAAATGTTGCTTTCTTTACTGACATACAAACATTTTTTTGTGAATGCAATGTAATGTTTTTGTTGGAAAAGTAATATAAAATATAAAAATTACTAATAATGCAGAAGTGCATCTATAACACAATTTCTGCAAAAAAAAAAAAAAGGGGTACCTAAGACTCTTGCACAGTAATGTATACTGTACATAAACAGAGTCATTACAGTGATGGGATACTATTAAAGTCTTTATATATGTTATGCACTCGTAAAAGAAAAATAAATGTAAAACTCTTAATGGTTGTTTAGTTTTAAATACTGTATGTACTGTATATACCATAGTGATGAAACCTGACAGTAGTGCCAGGTTTATATTAATAATTTGTATTATTGTTGAGTTTATCAGGAGTTTATCAGTCTCTCCCAATGTTTTTGAGAAATTTTGGCTGCCCTTCTTTACAGCATTGCTCCAGTTCATTGATGTTTGATGGCATTTGTTTATGGACAGCTCTCTTAAGATCCCGCTACAGCATATCAGTGGGGTTAAGGTCTGGACTTTGACTTGGCTATTCCAGCACCTTGATTTTTTTCTTCTTTAGCCATTCAGATGTCGATATACAGGTATATTCTACAGCTACAGAATATTATTGTATGAAGTGGAGTTTTGTTGTATCATTGACTGCAAGTTTCTCAGGTCCTGTGGCTGGAAACAAGCCTAAATCATCAGGCTTGACAGTTGGTATGAGGTGTTTCTGGTAATACACTGTGTTTGGCTTTCAACAAACATGGAGCTGTGCATGGAAACCAAATATCTCCACCTTGGTCTCATCAGTACAAGGATATTTTTCCAGAATCTTTGTGGTTTGTTCAGATGCAATTTTGCAAACCTAATTTGTGCTGCCATATTCTTTTTGGAGAGACATGGCTTTTTCCTAACCACCCTTCCCTGAAAGCCATACTTGTTCAGTCTTGTTCAGTCACTTTGACAGAGTGTGCAGTCATCAAGTTAAAAATGCATTGTGCTTACAGAGGCCTGTAGGTCACATGATGTAGCGCTTGGGTTTTTCTCTTTATCTCTGAGCGTTGAATGGTCTGACCTTGGACTGAATTTGCTGGGATGCCAACTCTTGGGAAGATTGGCAACTATCTTGAAGGCTCTCTGTTTATAAACAATCCTTCTCAGAGTAGAATGGTGCAGTTCAAAGTGTTTAGAGATGGCCTTATAACCCTTCCCAGATTAATGAGCAGCAACAGTTGTTTCTCTGAGGTCCTGGCTGATGTCCTTGAGTCTTGACATGATGTAGAGGGCTCCAGAACACCAAACTGCCAAAAGTTCTGCTTTTATAGAGGTAGTCACACTTCTTGATTAGCTAATTTCAATTTCAAGTGCATTTCATTAGTAACATCTGGCTGCTAATTACTCTCTTACTGATTGTGGAACTAGAACGGGTATACTTATTTTTTTCAGACCTGGTTTCTGAATGTTGGATTTCATTTTGGGAAAAATGTCTACATACTGATTTTTTTTCTGTGTTTATTTGTTGTCACCTGAGGTTATTTGTTTGTTTGTAGAAGTTTGTGAGAACCACACAATTGTTATTTAGGCCCTGATAAATTAAAGCATAGAATTGAAGCAGGGTGCATTTTCTTTTTCCCCATGAATGTATATTTGTTGATATAGTGAAGGATATTTATTTAACATTCATGGAAGGAGTCTCCAGTGTCAGCACTCACAAGTAAAAATTTATTACTTATTTACTTTTCTGACACAAGAGAGTCTTCAGAACAGAAGAGTTTGTTTTCTCTGTAACATTTCAACCATTTTTTGTATTATTAAAACAACAAGATATAACACTGCTATAACATAAGTGATAATAGGAACTAACTTGTTTCACAGATGTTCACAGATAACAACTTTACATGTAACTACAAATGGTTAAAATGCCATTCATTAATACATTTAAAAAGTATAATAACTGCTTTGCTTCTTTTACACTGGAAAGGGTCCCTGCCTGCAAATAGTATGAGCTAAATGATGTCTTTAAATAATGAGCAAATGAACACTGGGTTAAAAGAAAGTAAATAAACTAGGTCTAGGTAAAAAGTCTCCTCTGCCTGAAATGTAAGATTCCTAAGCAAATATTTGATTGACAGAAATGTTTGGATGTAATTTCCTAACAGTCATGCTTGAAAAATTTCTGCACATAATGAACTGAAAAATGCTCTGTCCCAGTTATTCAACATTCTCCAGAATCCTCCAAATGAATTCCCCAAAAGAAGGTAAAACATTGTGGACGAATTCCTATTCATAGATTAATATTTAATATGAGCAAATCATTAGACACTGTCTATGCTCCGTGCACTCTAAATGGGGAAGGAATGATGAGATATGGCGAGTCTGGAGAATTAGAGCCACGGTTTGTCGCCTCTTTTTCACTGCCAGCAATGTCCAGCATGCAAGGCATGTGTTTATTCCTGTAATAAGATAGGGGAGTTAAATATTTGGTATTCCACTCATATGGAACTGGTTGCATAGTGTCATTGTTAATTAAACAAGTCTTCCACTAATCCGGAGTTGCCTCCTGAATAGACCTCAATTGTCCCTCAAGTAAATTATCCTCGGCGCTCCCCATCTCTCTCTCTCTCTCTCTCTCTCTCTCTCCACCCATGCTCCCCCCATCTTTCAGGCCATTAATCATGTTTGTCATTCAATTGTAACATCGTAAAAATACAGATACAAAGCCAGTTTCACTTTCACACACCTGCATCTTTTTCTGGACATTTTTAACATCATTAGCTGGCTGACAGAGGACATGGCACTTTGCTCACATACTTACCATTTCATTTCTCTCATGTTCTTTACAGGAATGGTGGTTATTAGCAGGTAGTTTGAGGAGCAAATGGCTGTCGTATTAGAAGAACATCATTTGTAGGTTACATGCTGGGTTTGCAATAATGTATGTTGACATCATGGTTGGTCTAAACATATGGGTTATAAATATAAGAAAGGTTTTGTGTGTGTTATGTGCATGTTGATGTCAGTCAGCACCTATTCAAGTTCATAAGGCCATAGTCCGAGTTAAGTGCGTGTAGCAGGGATTTAATTCTTCATTATTTCATTCTTTAATACGTAATGAAATTATGCACATCTGTATTTAGATATCAGATGTAACGACAGACTTAAGCACTATTCTGACATGCAGCAATATATTGCTAATATACTAGACTCTATTATTACTATTAGACGTTTATTTCAATGTTTTCCATCTTCATTCATTCATATATCATAGTATTAGTCTTTCTATTTTTTAATTTTTACATTTTCTTTTGCTTTTATGTTACATTGTATTACATTTGACAGCAAAGGGAAAAAATCACTATTTCCTTCTTCCTTTCTGAATTTTATTATTTATTTATTTTTAGGTTTAAAGGCAAGTGCTTGTGTGTAAAGGTGGTGGTCTATTCAGGGGGAAAAATCTCAGACTCTTCTACTCAAGAAAAATCTGTCAAACATGAAAATGTGAACTACATGCTGGAAATTTGCCTGTAATTTAATCTGAATGGGGAGCCTAGAAAGTGTGTAACCTGTCTCTGAATACACATAACTTTCCCCAAGTATATACTGACGGATGAAGATTTAGATGTAGGTCTCCAGCTCTGATTACGGCCCTTTGGGACTTAACATGAACATGTGCTTATGTTCTTCCTGCTAAAAAAAATCCCCAAAACCCCAAACATTTAAACTACATTTACATTTAAACACACAAATACATCCTTAGTGTTTATTGACTTCCATGATGTATAATTAAGCCACAATCTGTGAACCAGCAGAACATATGCTTAAATCATGTGCTCAGGAAGTGAAATAGAGAAGCACAAACGTTTATGCCAATTTTGCCAAAAATACATCTAACAAAAGTGATAATGGTGCTAAATGTGTCATACGATGCTGAAATGATGCTGTAATTAAATATGCTGTTGATGCTTCTCATTACATTCAGTGATGAAACTCAACTCATTTTATATTGCCGACATAATCCAGGTTCAAGATTGTCTAGATGCTCATAAAGAGATTTGTAAATTAACTTTTCCAAAGGAAAAGATTACTCTTCCCATATTTCTGTAACACAGTGTTACTCCTTATGTTGATGGTTAAAAATGAAGGATTACATGTACTTTACTTCATGGGGTAGTTTTTTTTCCTCTAGAACTTATGTTTTTACTTGGAGTGTGATTTGAATTGAATTATGACTAGCAGTGCTGCTCTCTATATATACAATAATAATAGTACAGTGTACAAGGGTACATTTACTCTGTACTATTATTGTAGTTTAATGTATGCTTTTAAAAATCATTGCCCTATTCAATAAATCCAAGGTAGTGTGCTAGAGCTCCTCAGCAGCCATAAATGCTGGATAATTAAGTGTGCATTCACATAAGCAGCACTGTCACAGAATCACATGTTGCAAGACATGTTACAGTTTGCATACCAGGTTAACATCATGACTCACAGCACAGTAACATTTAAAAACATTTACATCTTCCCTGTTACTCATGTACATGTAACTGGAATTCATGAACAAAACACAACTGCACCTTCTATCACATGTACCTTATGTTGAGAATATGTGGAGACACATTTCCTGGTCCAGACTTTCTTTCCTCACTCTTGATTACAAACCTTTTTTTTATATTAGTTTTTAATGTAGTTCCTGAATAATTTGCAGTACTTACTGAGCAACAATCAATATAATATAATATAATATAATATAATATAATAACCCTGTCCAGGGTGTACCCCGCCTTGTGCCCGATGCTGCCTGGGATAGGCTCCAGGTTCCCCGTGACCCTGAAAAGGAGTAAGCGGTAGAAGATGGATGGATGGATGGATAATATAATATAATATAATAAGCATGGAGTTTAAACAGTTAAACCAGCAGTCACATACTTCTTACAACAGGTACAAAATACTTTTTCAGGGTTCATAGGTTTCACAGTGTTTTCCAACATAGTGTCCACAATTAACAAGGAAAAGTCCATATCGAAAATTTTTTCTTGTATTAGACATACTGTATGCTCTATGTTGGCTACAATTTGTCATGTTTATTGCACACAAAGTCAAAGTCGATATATAGGGTGTCCCAAAAGTCTCCATACATAGGGAACTATGGTTGCCAGCACTGTGTCGGTTGTGCCTTTATCAGTGGATGTTCGTGGACAGGGTGTCGGTCGGTCCGCAACACTTCCAGACTTTTTGAATTTGTTAATAAGTTTGGCAACAGTGTTGTGTGTGATGTGCTTGCAATGTTTCCTGTTAAAGTTCATCACAACCTTACTACAGCTTCCCGATCCAGCCATGAGAATGTTTTCAATACTTTCTTCATTTGTGAAAGGTGTTCTTAAAGACAATCTGAAAAAAAAGTAATATAAACTAAGTATGAAAAATTTTGAAAGACATTTTGTGTGTTAATTCCCCTATTTATGGAGAATTTTGGGACACCCTGTATAATCCCTCCACTAAGATATTCTTATAACTATTTAAAACTACAAATGAACCTATGCAATCTACTACAGCAATATACTGTATGTAATGATGTGCTACATATTGTTATATAAACAACATAAAACGACATATAGTACTTTTCCAACTGGAACAACTGGAACCCCAGGTCTATCTGTATCTCAGCTGAGTGCGTGTGTGAGTGTGTGTGTGTGTGTGTGTGAGAGAGAGAGAGAGAGAGAGATTTCACATGCCATCACATAACTCGAACCATGAAAGTGGGAGGAGTTTTTCTGGAGGTTATCAGGTGGTAATCTGACAGGTACAAGTCATTAAATACTACTTGAAATCTGATTTAATGATAAATTGTGCATAGTGCTGCTGCTTTTCTCTCTCATGTAGTGAACTAATGAGTGAGTTTGTTACGACACTCACTACTTCACACTAGTTCACGTAAACAAAAGCGTGACAATAGCTTTAGTACTTTAAGTTTAATGTTTAGTGAAAATAAAGAGGAGAAGCAGTTCACTTAATGGCTGCCCACACACCTAAACATAGCCAAGAAGTGCCAATACTTTAATCCTTACTGAAAATACAGAGGCGTTTGAGTGCAGACCTTTCCAGATGATGTTAAATAACACAAACACAAGTAGTTGTGCACTTTCTGGGCTGAATATCAGATTTTTCTACACATTCTTTCTGTACTATTTATGAGTGCACTAGGTAGGGCATTCAGCTCCATTGTGTAATGTTTTTCACCCAAACTGAGTGAATAAGAAGCTATTTGGGATTTCTCCTAACTAGACAATGGATTATACTTGGATAATTGAGAAGAGAATAAATATTGCCCTAAATAGTGATAAGAAAATGTTACTGTGGGTAAATAATAGTATCAAAATCTGAAACATTAGCTGTTTAAAAATGATAGTTTAAATAGTTGGCTTCTTAAATGTGCCAGAATAAGGACTTTTTAAAATAATGAGAAATTTTGGTCCACACTACACAAGCTTACTACTGAAGAGAAGCGATTCTATCCAGACAGATTAATAAGCGCGATTCTGTATTTAATCAATAGGTGACATCAATGACAGATGGGACATCATCCATAGTTTCCAGCTTTGTTAGCTTGGTATTTGGGCAAGAAGGATAACCAAATTCAGCACAGGTACACAGGCAGTGGATATAAGAACAATTTGAAGGACTATTGGTAACGCACTGAGCCAAACCATGCTGCACCACAGAGTGGAAAAGCACTATTATTAAGGTGTTTCAGTGCACCATGGCATTGACTCTACAAGTCTATGGAATTGTACTGGAGTAATATACAATATTCTTCCAAAGGCTATTCACTCAATTGGTGTTTTGCTGATGGTGGTGCAGAACACTGTCTAACACATAGCTTTATATCTTCCAACAGGGTTGATATATGGTAACTGTGAAGACCATAGCACATAATTTACATAATTTTCAGGAAATAAACCATTCAGGGAGCTCTTGTGCCCTGTGGATAGAGACAATGTTATCCTGTAGGAGATCACTCCCATCAGGATACAAATGTTTTATCATCGGATAAAGAGTAAGATTTACAGTAACTTCTCTCTAAGGGAACAAGTGGACCCTAACTGTAGCAGCAAAACATTCCCTACAGAACGACAGAATCACTGGTGATATATACCCATCTGTATTTTGTTATATATTTGTTGCCTATATATACAGTATCTCACAAAAGTGAGTACACCCCTCACATTTTTGTAAATATTTGATTATATCTTTTAATGTGACAACACTGAAGAAATGACACTTTGCTACAATGTAAAGTAGTGAGTGTACAGCTTGTATAACAGTGTAAAAATAACTCAACACACAGCCATTAATGTCTAAAGGGACAGCAAATTTACACTGTTACACAAGCTGTACACTCACTACTTTACATTGTAGCAAAGTGTCATTTCTTCAGTGTTGTCACATGAAAAGATATAATCAAATATTTACAAAAATGTGAGGGGTGTACTCACTTTTATGAGATACTGTGTGTATATATATATATATATATATATATATATATATATATATATATTTGTCCTTGCCCAAGGCAAACCTTTTCTTCCACCTGTTTCTAGTTACAGTAACATTGCATAAACTGATCGGCCCTCACCCCATCCTTCAGCTGCTTCAGGCACAGAATTAGTTCTGTAATTTGCAGTCCCAGGTGCAGAATATGTCACTCGAAAAGTGACATGCTGACTTATGAATACACTTTGCCCGTGCTGTTCAGAAATCCCTATTTTCTCTTAATTTGAAAATTTTCTGCAGTGCCCCATAGTTTTACCATTAAACCTGATTCCCACTGTAGTGAATGCAACAAAATGTTAATATCATTAACCCTTGGTTCCTGAACACATTGCATGCTGCGACAGAGGCGGTGCTCAGTGATAAGATGGGGACCAAAGATTTGCTGAAGGCATTAAAACAAATTAACCCTCAGATATGTCTTCCATCATGGATGTGCCGCTGAGACCTAGCCCTCAGGGCCTCCCATCCACGTCCTCTTTCATGTGACCAAATGTAATCTTTCGCATTTCATTTGCACGCATATTATTATTTATACCACCCAGATTTACTGTGGGCGATGGCACAGATTGGATTCTGGTCAAGGGTTCAGATGGGCTGGGGGAGGAGGCGCAGGTAATTATGGTGGAAATGAATGGAGGCCTGGGATGAGGTTCAGGCTGGGCTGCTGGGAGGGCTTCATTAAATATGGAGCCAGTTTGATCTGAAACCTAAGGCTATTGACCGCTTCAGGGGCAGATAATGGTAAAGGGAAAACAACAGGCTGATGGATGTACTATTTGTGTAGGGGCTTGATTGACGAGGGAGAGGATTCGTTTATAGAGGGAGAATCAGCACGTTCGAATTCGATCATCTCCCATATCCACAGCCTATTTGTCCCCACCGTCTCCTCTGTTTCCCAACCTACAGTTTACATAAGGGTGCTCGTGATCACCCATTAATATGAATGAATCCTCTAGCAGGATGAACCATAGGGACAAAGCAGCGGTCTGGCAGTATGTAATTTTGACATCATGCCTTAAGGTATCAGCAAATAGGGCTATTGCCCTGAACACAAACCTGAACAAGAAATGTTCTCTGTTCCCCTCAGATCCACACAGGCGCAGGTCAAGCACTTACATTAATAACACCAAAAAGGCTCATGCTCCTCTCCACACATTTTCCAGCCCTAGGCCACGGTAGCCATGTTTGGATGAGAGTTGGAGCTGAAACTCTTTGCTAAATCTGATCTTGTTAAAGGCCTCATTAAATATTGATCAGCCCCAAAGATACTCAATAAGGTGAGGTTGTGCAGTTCGTGTGCAATACTGAGTTGGAGCTCTAGACTGCATGAGTTATGACAGAATGTGGAGGGTCAGGCATGGGTCCCGCTGGGAGATTCAGGGAGACAAATGGCAATGGAGATGGCAGTTTTTCACATCGGTGCCACACAGAGACAAGGCGGGGTGTCCAGTAGATGCTAAATAAAATACCTCTAGCTTTTCAGACCTTGTTCAATGAATGTTTATTTGTTAGAAGTGTGCGAGACATATTCAGGTATGTATTCACACCTAACTTTGCATTCAGAAAGTTCTGAAATTATTTAAGCAGTAGGGAAGTGGCAGTGGTAATAAATGAGTTGTCTGTTTCTCTAGTATTTGCATGTATCTGTCTTCATATACACACAATATTTATGGGTCTCTTCATACCTTGTATGAATTATGGGTCATATTTTCAGTGTTGTCACATCTAATCAACATGTGTATTCTCGATCATTTCTAGAAAAATAGCTGGCTTAGTGTTGCCAGTTAACTGCTGCAAAAAATGACCAGTTACAACTCTAAATCTGTACTAATGGGAAAAATGCTGTACTTCCACAGCTCATGAAAACGAAATTTTACAGTTAAGCTGTAAAATACTGTATTGTTATTTTATATGGACATAATATCCATTATTGTTGTAAATGTAAATGTTGTAACTTATTGCAGACCGATAAAAATACTGTAGTTTTTTATTCATTATAAACAATAAAATTCGGGAAATAAACAATAAATATTTTCTTTATTTAATGTACAAAATGTACTAAAACATATTGGTGCTTTTGTTCCTTAGAGATCAATAACCTACAAGAGAAAAATTAAATCTACCCCCCAAAATTGAAGCTGTTTCTTGTAGAAAAGATAACATCATGGCTACCATTGCTAAATATACTGTTTGCATAAAGTAAAGCCTTAAGCTTTCCTAGCTGGCTGCCAGAACACTGGTGTAATTAATTTAACGTATACAAAATGCCCAACCCTCATCCCACAGATGAAAATAAATTCACCCACAATTTAAAAGTAGCACAGTTCTGGCAAACTTATTGATGGACTGCGTGCGAAACCTACAAGTACCATCGAGATCAATATTATCTTGTTAAGTCTTCTCTTTGATTGGATGTTTGTAAGCATAATTCTCCACACAGGCCTGCAGTTGGAGAAAATACTGTAGATCTGGCTTATCTCACCAAACCAATCCCCCATCAAGCTAATCCAAGCCCCTGCAGCACCAAAAAAAAAAAAAAAAAAAAAAAAAGCAGGAATCCAAAGTCAGGTAAACACTACACTTTAGCCACACTAATGAACAAAGCAATTCTACTTAATGAGGCCACAATTAGATTACATGCAGTACAGTACAAAAAGAGAGTGATTTTTTTTTCCTCAGGAAGGCATTCCAAAATTAGCTAAGCACATCCATAATGAAACACGTTGCACACCTGGTGATAAATAGTCTCCAAAGACCTTAGAAGAGGTGGGGAGAGAGCGGCAAAGAAAAAGCATCTTCAGCTTACAGAAAGTCCCTGAATTGTGCTTGTTGAGTTGCAGCTGTGAGCGTCGACGCTGCTCATTTCTCCTGCCTCATTTATCATAGTCAGAAGCGAGGAGGAGGTTGGAGGCCATGCTGGGTCTATTGTATTAGCAAACACACTCGTCAGAGCACAGCTCATTGTCTGCTTTTTACACCCCGTTTGCCTGCACAGTGTCCTTGCACTCCAGTAATGAGAGAACGACCGAGGTAAAGGTATTAAAAATATAAATGTGTCACAGGCACAGTGTTTATTTATATTATACCCATTTAGTGCAAAAATACATATGCTGTTTGGTGATTTCTAGTGGTTTAACGATGAGGCATATCATATTGCATTGTTTGAGAGGAGGCTCTTGATTAGGCAAATTTGTGTATCGAACAATGCATTCAACATACTGCATAATAAAGTAGGTTATTCAACATAAAATATTGCTTATATTAGGTTAGATGTAAAAAAAAAAAAAAAAAAAAAAAAGTTACAATTTAAATTTATTTAATATAGTCAAAATGATCTAGCATTTCCTATTAAAAGATTACAATAAACTAAATATAAGATTATGAAAACTATTTCTATTACTATTTCTTGACTATTTTTATGCTTTAAATATTCTTTTTTATTATTATTATTCTATTGGCAGATTATTTTAAGCATTTATTTCTTGAAAGAAGCTAAATTATCTGCCAATAGAATAGGAACATTTAAAGCTTAAAAATATCAAAAGTATTTCTTGGCTTAATCATTTTATATTTGGTTTATTGTAATGTTATAATAAGATATAGTAGATCAATTTGACTAGATTAGACTAGATATTTTCACTTACTTTCATTTCTTGCAGTGTTAATCAAGCTCAGAGTCCTGCCTCTGAAAAGCAGCTTCCCCTTTATCTCAAATCAGGATAGGCTACAGGGGTTTAAAAAAAAAAAAAACACTGCTTAATCACGGTGTTACGTTGCTAGCATACTAGAGTATTAACTTGAGAAAACAGCAATGGCTACAGTCAGCAGCATGCACAAACTGGAAAATTCCCCCAAATCTTTAAGGCCTAGTGTATGCATTTTGGTTTCCCGGTAAGTTATGACACTGACAGCCAAAACGTAACAGTGTGCAGAATCTACCAAATAACAGTGCCATACACCAGCTCTAATACCACACATCTGAGTTTACATCACTCTTCTGAGTCAGTGGAACTAGATGAAAACACAAAACAACACACAATGCGAAAACTCTCTGCTGTACTCAGGCAACATTTCCTGGCTGATTTAGTCTGGGCTAAACAATTCATTGCAGCGATCAGGAAGATCATAGATATGAGACACTACTTGGTGGTAGAGAACACAGGATTCAGAAACATGTCTAGGGCTACAGAGATCTTTGTGACTTTGACAGAACTTTTTCTCTAGGGGAATCTGAATCTAGAGGAATTGTACATTTTTAAACAATACAAATCATTTTCATTTCATCTTCATACACTACAATGTTCGATTAAATTAAAATATATATATATATATATATATATATATATATATATATATATATATATATATATATATATATATATATAGTGGTTGTATACTAGAGTAGATTCAATTAAAAGTATTTGTGCACACACCTAGTGCACCACATAAAGATGTCTTATGGACAGCACTACAATGACACCGTAAGGATGCAGCCAATGTTTCTTTGTGTGTTGCGTGTAATGCACAGACCTCAAGTTGTTCATCATCTCTCACACGCACCGAAGTAATGATTCATCACTCTGCCTGTGCCCCCGTCCTATCACGGAGGACATGTGTCATTCATCATTCCCATGGCAACTGTCTCTTCTCCGGACAGCTCTGCAATCAGCGGCCCATCAGACCTTCAGCACGTCTTAGCCTTCTTTTGTCCCTCTCTGCTAACTGTCATAGCCTGATAAGATTATCACAGACAATTCCACACCAGCGTCTAGAAGAAAAGAAGGAGGTTGTTTCTTTTTTCTTTTAATTCATTTCTTTTTCATACTTTATTCCCTCTGCCCACAACAAGGCTTTTCTGGTCTCCTTTTGTCCTTCTTGCATTGAAGGGGGTGTGGGGGGAGAAGTGAAAGCACACAATATGCCAGCGCAGGGCTGGATCTTTAACTTGTAACAGTGACAGACACACAAAAGCCTGTCTGCTTTATCTGACAACAAATCGGAGAGATTTCAAGTTTGACATCAGCTTAGAAGAGAATTGTAACAAAGCAAGGAAGTAGAAGGGAGAAACAGGATATGCTGCACAGTCAACACATTCATCAGCATTCGCTCAGTTCATTCAACACATAACTCATCAGCATATGCAGCTTAGTTAACGAATGCCCATGTAATCACTCATATAATTAACTCACAAACACTCTCCAAAGGATAAGCGGCAAGCGAGCAACAAAGGATGTGATATCATAAACAGAATAGAAAGGTTTATATCAAGCAATATAAACAGGCTGTCAAGGTTGGGACACCTTACCATTTAAAAAAAAAAAACATTTACAAAGAGATTTACAATGAGCCAAACACACGTCAAAGCTGTGCAAGATATATCTGAAGAAGAAGGAGGCAGTGATGTCTGTAATGGAATGGCCTGTGCAGTCACCCAACCTTAAATCAATCAAGCTGCTCTGAGGATCTGTTGGATCGAAAGGTTCTGGAGAGAGAAAGGTGTCCAACCAATTCAGTTCCATTCAATTTTATTTGTATAGCACTTTTAACAGTAGGCATCATCATAAAGCAGCTTTACAGAAATCTGGATGTAGATTAGGATCCCTTAGCAAAACAGAAGAAACAGTGGCAAGGGAAAAACACCCTGAGATGACATGAGGAAGACTCCTTGAGCAGAACCCAACTCTAAAGGGAACACATCCTCTTCTGGGTGACCCTGGATAGTGTGATTATACATCCAGCATCACAGAATCATAGAAGATATTTTTACAGACCATGATGTATCTGAGCAAGGAAGAACAAATCCACATAGTTCTATTGGTAGGAATTTGTGCATTGCAAGAATGATGGACAGATTGAGCAAGTTCTGTAAATAAAAGCTTTTCTCCTATCATGCTGGACTTATGGGACAGCCTGTAGATCATTACTCTCCTACAACTGTATACTATAAATTCAAGCATTTACTGAGTGTGTTGAAAGGATGTTCAGTCTAAGCATGTTGTGAATAAGAGCAGGATAGTCTCTATGATTACAGGAGCAGTTCTTAGATGGGACACTCTTAAAACAGATGTGCTAAAAATGACATGTCTTGTGTTTATTTTTAACACACCTGCATGTCTAGTTAAGAACAACACATTTTGTGTTGCTTTCAACACAATCAGTGTGTTAGTACATTTCCACACAAAGATGTGTTAAAAAATAACACAAAATAACACAGATGTGTTGTTTATACTTTTTTTTCCCTACAATCATCCTAAAATGCAATTTGTTTGTATGCTAAAATTCTACTAAAATGCTCACAAAATAAACAAACAATTGCATGAAATTCAGGTGGCATTTATTAAAATCAAGATGTAAGAATTGGAGTTGATGCATCGTTTTACAAATCTCCCTGCCATCTATGAAGACAAGGGTCCCGCTCCCTTCCATTTGAAAAGCTGCAAAAGAGCAAAAAATAAGTGTTGGATAGTTGTTAGCAACAAAATACGGACAAATGCCTTTGGGCTTCAGCTGAGAAATTGCATTACAGAATCCCAAATTGTGTAATTTTTTAAATGTGACCTCCACTCTATTAATGAATAAAATGCTACTGTAGACTCACCAGGAAAATCTAGCTAGCTTGCGAATAATTTATTTTCCCACCTTTAGCACCTCACTGCCAAAGTTTTGCAGAACCTAATTAAGTCAACCAGCATTACAGAGATAGTGGAAAGCATTACAAACTATTGCAACCCCCAGCCTCTCTTTTTGTCACGTTAACCTTGTGAAGAACTTTTGGCCTCAACATTACTGAGCTAGCTTAGTTGTTAGCCGCTGACTGTCTGTATCTGTTAACCAGCAACCAAATGCATGAAGAAACACGGCCCTAACCCATCCTCCTAATGATAATTACTACACTTGCTAAATGTAGTTAACATTATCCCACTCTAACATTACACTGAGCTGTATGGTGAGCGTCTAGGTTAGCATCACTCATCCCTACTGTGATTGGTGACAGCATCCAGCTAGCTAAGCCTAACTTGGAGCCTCAGATAAGATGCAGACCCAGAGAACTATATAATAACCTCAGTCCATATTTCACAGCCAACATAAACACACAACACTAGTAGTGTAACGCCAACATTGAGGAAGCAGTACATGATATTCAAGATATTGAAGCCGTCATGATAGGTAAAGTTAATTATCACTCGCTGAGTTACTGTTTTCCAGTGAATACATTTTCCAGAGCTTCCTGCCTAAATATCACAAGCTCGGCCAGGCATTTTCAGCAGCATTAACGCTGAATAGTGATGAACGCAATTTACGTGTGGACATTTGGTTTCCTCGTCTCAAGAGTCCGACTCCGCGGTCACAATCAAAGGCGACTTTAGATTTGGACGATGACATCGGTACCGCAGTCCGTAACGTGATTCAACAATAATTTAACATGTTGTGTTGGTCACTCTGTGAAAAATAAAAACAAATTTAACACATATTTTGGATAATTTAGCACAACATATGTTAATATTAACAAATAATAATAAGTAATAGCACAAAAAGTGTGTAGGATATTAACACATCCTTTCTGAGTGTGAATCTACAGTATCCAGGATGAAGCATGGGTGAGACTTGGATGTAAAGACTTTTAGGAGGTACAAATCTTTAGTTTATCCATGTGGGACCATCCACAGCAGCAGAAGGTGAGTCAGAAATCCCCAACCAGAACATCAGGATATATCAGGCAGATCTGGAGGGCAAGATCTTCCAAAAGCTCTGAAAAAGGCATGGCAGACCATCTCTGAGGGACACTTTGAAAAAAGCAATGTGTTCAGGAGTGAAGCCATTAACGGGGATTTACTGATAGACATACAGTATCGTTGAATGAATGTTTAATTATGTTGAAAAACATTTACACGATATTGCCATCCTCAAAATAAAACAATTTTGTCTTCAATATTGTAACAGTGCTTGTAACAGAGGTTGTTTTCAATGCTTCTTGGTTTACGTTAGCTTTAAAGCACTTTATTGTGTTATTAAATATGTTTTGGGATATTTTGGTAGTTTTTCATAGGTCAACTTGTTGTGCATGTATCATATAGTCTTTTTGGGTCTGCCAATTCAGCTGTATTAGGGAGCACTTGCCATTAAAGAGCAATGGGATGGGATGCTTATTTATTATATTTAACATTTTGTTGGGTGGTGTATATTTTACATATTTGCAACAAAAAATCTGCAACAATAACAAAAGCCCTAAAACATAATGCAACTCTGTCATTCAAACTTGAAAATACCAATTCAAGGTCTTGCACCAAAAAAAGTCCACTAAGCCAAGACCTAAACACTTTGGTGATATTTTGAAACCTTGCATCAAAGTACACTAGAAATCTTGAACTTTCAGTCTGCCAATATTTACATCCATAAACAACCACTTTCTATGAATTGTAAAATAATGTCTGGGGGAAAAAAACAAAGAAAATATTCAGAGCAAAGTGTGTGGAGGTCACCATCCAATCTTCCGCTGTCCTTCAAGGATTGATCAGAAGTGCTATGAACTGTGGTGGAGAATGTGAGGAAGAGGAGAGGGAGAGGACGAATGAGTGGGCAGAAGAGAGAATAGAACCAGACAAGGATGCATTATTTATTTAAAGCCCTGATTAATAAGAGGGCCTTCATCATCGTCCCCCCAACTTCGGATGGTTTCCATTTTTAATGTTATTCATGGGAGATGAGAGAGAAAATTTGAAATCTCCTTCCCTTATTACCACTGCAAGAAAGTGTCATATTACTTAGGGGCTGATTACACGGCTGCCCGAGCCCAACTGTACGTGAATACTGTATTTGCAAACACTCATTGAGCTCTGAGAGTGGCACTGTAATCGCCTTGCCTGTCAGAAGGAGACAAGTGACGGAGCCAAATTACTCCCCCAAGGTTATTTCTCCTTCCCTCCTCAGCAATACAAACCTGCGAATCGGACATCTGTCAGCTTGGAGGTCTCAAACCGAGGGGCAAAAAAAAAAAAAGTTTTAGCCAACAACAATCTCATCGAAAGCCAAATGAGATAGGAAGATGTTAAAGATTCTCATTACAAATCCCTCAGAGTGTCTTCAGTCAATCCATGGTTTGAGACAGAGCAAGAATTGCTCCTGACAAACATTAATGTGAATGAAAATTGAAGGATGCGTTGTGGGGTGAGAAAGTTTTCAGACTGAACGACTTCTCTAGGTTGTTGACAGTGCCACTTGGGGACAAAAACACAGCAGATGCTCTCAGTTGTGGCAGTTTGGATAATATTAAGGGCTCATAGTGTTCAGTTTGTGAAGCAAGAATACAGTGGAATGTCCACAGAGAGCAAAAGATAGAGAGAACACTGTCAGGAAACTGGGCTTCACTACATACATCAGCCTCTTTAAAACATCCCTCTGGGCAATGATGGAGATGTCCATGTTCTTTTACAGGTATTAGTGAAGACAGTGAACGCAAATTGTTTCCCTGAGTAATGCAGAGAGTTAAAGTCAGTCGCTCTTTCTCTGTCTTTTTGAGGACAAACTAATGGCTACTGCTCCAAGAGGACACCCCTAGGGCTTCTAACTATTTTACAGTAAGGGTCACTTCGAAAGCAAATGGCACCCTATTGATATTCAAGAAGTCACACTGGATTTACATGAGAAAATGAGAAGGGGACTTTTCCTCTCCCCAGTGTGTCACGATTTGGATTTAGAGGCAGATGCAATTGGAGAATATAAGTGAAACGTTTAATAAAGTAACAAACAAAGCAAAACACAACTTACATGGATCAAAGTCGAGCATAACGTGATACATGGGGACAGAACAAATAACGCAAGACAACAGTGCAGTGCTGAATGTGACTATGTATACGCACACCAGTGCTAATGAGCTAAATGTGAAACAGGTGAATGAGACATGTGACATGGTGCAGTGGCTGATGGGGAATGTAGTTTCTAGTCCTTTTCTGATATTACATGACAGATCCTCCCCTTAATGCACGGCTCTCGAAGCTTGTAACCAGTTCATGAGGGGGTCCTGGATCCCCAGACCAGATGTCCTTAAGCATTTCAGAGTTCCATTGTGTGTCATCCCTCATGGGGCTGGATAGAGTATGCTTGACATGTTCACTGAGGTTCAGAAGTGGGTCGGTCTCTTCCACACCGTAGAGAGATGATGTGATATTCCCAGCCTGGCTAGAGTACGGAGCGACGGCTACTGTGCAGCCTGCGGGGGGAACGAAGCTCGAAGCGGAGAGAAGTTCTCCGCAAGGCCAGAGGGGGGAGCGAAGTTCTCCACGAGACCAGAGGGGGGAGCGAAGGTCTCCATGAGGCCAGAGGGGGGAGCGAAGTTCGAAGAGGTTCGAAAAGGGCGGGGCGGGGGGGGGTCATGCTCTCTGCGAAGCTAGCTCTCCACGACGCAAGAGGGGGAGCGATGTCCTCCATAGAGCAGGAAGGGGGAGGGACATAGGGCAAGAAGGAAAGAAAAGGCGCAATGTTTTCAGAGGAGTATGGATGCAGAGCGAAGTCATCTGTGGAGCAGGAAGGTGGAGCGACGTCCTCAGCTCTCGGTTCTCTGCGCTCTCGGCCGCACTGGGAAGTGGGGTTTTCTAAAGGACAGTACAGTTTGCTATGTCCTTTAAATATAGATTCCAAATATGTCCTTTTTTCTGGTATAATTTCCTATTTCAGCTCTAACTGATATCAGTTCTCAAATTAATCTCCTTAAATGTTTTTTGCAATATTATACTTAAACCGTGTTCATAAGGCAACATAGCAGCTATATAAGCCCCTCATGACAAATTTCTTAAACACACATACAGTCAGGGACAGTACCCCTTTTCATCAGAGTAAATACAGAGGATTAACCACAAGGTGTAAACCATTAATAAGTCTCAAAAACAGAAAGACCAACAAAAAAAAAGCCTGTACAGTTCTGGAACAACATCATATGGACAGATGAGACAAAGGTCAACTTGTACCAGAACGATGGGCAGAGAAGTGTATGGAGAAGAAAAAGAAATGCTCATGATTCGAAGCATACCACCTTATCTTAATGTTATAGGCATGTATATCTGTCAGTCAAACTGGTTCCCTTGTATTTATTGATGATGTGACTGCTGACAGAAGTAGCAGTATACATTCGGAAGTGTATAGGGCTATATTGTATATTCAGATTCAGCCAAATGCTTCAAAACTCATTGGATGGCAACTAGCAATTTCAACTCCTGTATAATAAATCCAAATAATATTGTGGATAACAATATCTTTATAAATGTCCAAATATTTATGTACTTGACCATACATAAACATGTATAAAGGATCATTCCAAAAGTAAAAAAAGACAAAGATTGCTTTTGTCAGCTCTGACTTCAGACTGACAACACCTGAGTCATGTGACATAGGTTTTTGTTGATATAAGACTGTGCTATGATACATTCTGGGCTGAAATATTTTGGAACATTATGACTGACTTGTAACTGATTTGTAGCTCAGTCTATCATAGGTGGATCTAGGGAGGGGCCTGGGGGGACATTTGCCTTTTCACAATAAGCTTGGCCTCCTGTGAGGAACCCTTTAATATGGAGTGAGTCGACTCTGAAATAATTATGAAAAAAAAAAAGATTCATATAATTTTTTTTACAAACAAACAAACAAAAAAAACATTAACAAAAACACCAGTTAAGCTGGTCTCCCGTCTGGATCAGAAGGTGTTTTTTTCTGCTTAGCTAAGTCGGAAGAAAGTGGAACAAGGTGCAAATGACACGATAATAAAATAATGAGACAATAATAGCAGCAAAGAAGAAATAAAAATGAATGTTTTAAAGCTACACTGTCTATCCCAGTGTACTACTTTAGTTGTATAATTCTAACACAGTCATGTAATGTTATTCAAAATATTGCATTTGTATAACAATGTGTATAACTTTACGTAGCAAGCTAGATCAAAAAAAAAAAAATGAAGAAACTGTAGAGTACGTAATCCCCCCTCCTCTGATATGCCAGAGTCACATTATGGAGCTTCACTAATAAATCTTTATTTTATTTTATCAAAACATTCTTTAAGGTACATGTATATTCTGAACTCTGTGTATCCTGTATATCCTGAACATCCTGAACTATTACAGTGTTTAAGTGTTACCCTTTAAATGGGAAGATGTTTTTGCTTCAACCCTAACTGCTTCTTGGCCATAAGAGCAAACTTGATTAAAAAAAAAAATATAGCCAACAAATCATGAGCACTTCAATTTTACACAAGAAACGGCAGGTGAGTTTCAAAAACATGAAATTAGCCCTCCGGTTGAAAAGGAAGAAAGAAAGCATGCATTTCCTGCTTATTTTTAGCATCGGCTGGTGGCAGCAGGTGCACTCTTACTTGTGCTTATGGCATCAATATAAATGAGAGATAATTACTTTTGTGACAACGTGCCAATTAAATTAGACTCTGCAAAACGACATAATAGCAATTTATTATGCTCTGGTGAGCAATAACAAACCCATCATAATTAACACTCCGGTCGCAAGCAAGAGCCGTTTTGTGCCACAAACACAATCTGATTCCCCAAACTAAACATACGGGACAAACTCGATCTAAGTCAGATAATGGCGTTCAGGCACAATGAGAAAGACTGATCTTGCACATTCTAATGACAGTGAGGATGTGGATGTGGACGTGGGAGGATGAAGAAGAACCATGCTCCTTGAGCTGTAAATAACAGACATAACTTTTGTGTAGCACTAGTGAGCTTCAAAATTAGATGTTTTAATTACTCTAATAGTTATTAGGCCTGCAGTGCTTTTGGATCATAAACTATTTTCCCCCCTAAAAACCTGAAAGCTGTTACCGCCCTTAGACTCCTGTACACTGAGCACTCTTCATCCTTGTCCAAAGCCCTGTTCTGCCTTCATAGCCTAAGGACATGAATCCAAGTCAGAGTCTTCGCCTGTGGCAACACCTTTAATCTCCCATCACCTCCGTGGTTAGGATATGGCAGAACATGGTGTACATGCACTGGTACGGACTAACTGGCTTTAGCAGTGATATAAATACACTCTACCACCTCCATGCACGTTGTGTTTTATCTGTATACCATCCATCTATATCAATATTTTCAAATAAACGCTTAAACAGGCCGAAAAATGGCAAGAATTACACTAAATTACACTGTTAATAGACTGCCTTAATGCAAGTCACTCTCAGGGGGGCACTTTATCCTCTTCAAGCCTTTAATTGTGAGCTCCTGATTTAATTTTTTAAAAAGCAAAGCTGAAGTGAAAGCCTGTTCTACTTATTAAGAAGCCATTTCACAAGGATTAATTATCAGGACCAATAATTTGGGATTGTATCATGCAAAAGGTTAGCTGTAGGTGACAAGAGAGAGGAAACAGACCTGGGGCGATGCAGCCAGAGAGCGCTGCTGTGCATTTTAATGCCCTGTGAAAATGAACTCGCCCGCAGAGCAAATTGCATTGACCTGGATCTCACGCGTTGATGGTGGAAATCCAAATCCGGAGGAGAGCCTTTAACCCTTTGCCTGGGTAACCCAGTGCCTGACTGGTTTTAAATAGAGTTAGTGATCTGCTGTAGCTCAGTATGAGAATGAATTTTAAATGAAGTTTGCAAATTTCAGTGCTACATTAAGATATTTACACAACCTGATGAACACCCAGCAACGGTGTGCAAGTAATGCCACGCAGGCTAATGTTCCCTAATATTTCTTACTTCATATATCTAAATATGTATTACTTCTTACTTAAAAGTTGACTCAGAGGTGCGAATATCTAATATGAAACTAACTTTACTGAGGTAATATTAAGTCACGCTTTTGAGAAACTTTCTGTTTATTAATGAGGACATTATTTAGATAAACTTCCCCGTTTTTAAGATTTAGTAAATGGTTTTATTTTGTCTGGCAGAAATTGACTTCCATAAATGCAATACCTGCCCTTCATCTAGATTATTTTGCACACAAAGTAGCTGTTTCCAGAGACTTTCAGGCTCAGTAATATATTCGCATTTACACCACCCTGTATTTTGCACTTTTAGATAGAAATGCCCCAAAATTCCATATTCGTTAGGGCAAATATGCAAAATTTACAACACATGTCACATCCGGATCCACTGTTGATTCTCATCCCAGCTTGGATATTACCAGGCACATACTCACCTGACTTCTAGAACCTCTGCTTCCTGTTTTCTCCTAATCACCTTGTTTATTTAAACTATTCCTTCTCACACAGGTTTTGCCATCTTTTCTGCATGCAACGTTGAGTGTTATTTTTGGATCAGTTCCCTGCTTTCAAACCTTTTTGCTCTTTCTGGTTTTGGATTCTGTTTTTTACCCCCAGTATCACTCAGTTTTTCTGCCTGTTTTTGACCATGATTCTGCCTATCGATTTGGATTTTTAAGAAAGCTTAATTCAATTCAATTCAATACAGTTTTATTTGTGTAGCGCTTTTAACAATGGACATTGTCTCAAAGCAGCTTTACAGAAACATATAAAGACAGGATACAGATTTTAAGTGTGTGAATTTATCCCTTAATGAGCGAGCCAAGAAAGTTCATGGTTTTTACATGAAGTCTGTTTGTTGAACTAGTCCACTGCTCACTTAAACTCATGCTTACATCCATCTACCTCTGATTTGTGATAACATGCTATTTTGCTAATATGCAAAAGACAATCCTACATGTCCCTATTAGTAAATCACCTTACAAATTGTTTTGGGCATGTTATCAAGTTTGGACATGTTTTAATATATCAGGGCCTGGGCATGTCTAACCCTTGGAAAGTTGAAGCAAAATAGTAAGGACAATTAAGTCTAGCCCAACCCAGCTTCCATGTATTGTTCAAAGTTTCATGAATCTAATATTTCAATAGTGTCACTTTTACAAAACATCATAGCACACACTCCTTGCCTGACCTGCATTCGTTATTAATCATTCACAGGCCGGAGAGTAACAAAAAAAAGGCAGTTTAGCAATATGGTTTGAAAGTGATTGACTTAAGCTGATAGCATCTCTTGCAGGATGGCAAAGATCTGAATAAACAAATAAATAAGTAGCACAATAAACAAGCAAGCTCTAATCAATAGTATGACCAGGGCACTTGAAAAGCATTTTTTTTTTCTGAGCACGGGAGCTGTGGAGAAGTAAAACAAACAGTGTTTGTGTAAAGGTCTTCCAGTCCCGACGGGCCCAACCTGCCATCGATTATGGTGATGCTGCTCACTGTTTGGTAACTTGACAAGAGGAGAAACAGGGCTCTAATGTGTACAGATCATGTTTGACCATCAGCTGAGGGAGGAGGGTAATCTGTCTGGGACGCCAAACATAGAGAAATGTTTTATGAATTTATAACCGTTACATGACTCTGCTGAAAGTGGCATCAAGATAAACAAGTCAAAACTAATTAGATGGGCTAGTAAGCATGTAGCAAGTTTGAACGAAGTATTTGAAGTATATGAAGTTACTTTGTTAAAACTGAATTCTATTCTATAATATCATACAGAAAATGTATATAATCACATAAAGGAATAAAGCCTGATAACACATGTAACAGGAGGTTGAAAGAGACTGTGCAGGCCAGAGGAATAGCACGCTCCATCATAGCCCTGGCAGCTTCTCCTCTCATCTGCTGGCCAGTTCCACTGGGTGCACACCTCCTCTTTAACAGGAAATCAGTCATGGCACTTCATCCATTTCTTCAGCTTGTGTGCAGCCTGCTCCATCCACAACATCTGCGCTGTGTGAACCACAAATGCCACATTGACTCAAAAGGAACACTTCTCACAACAATGTTACTGGGGGGGGGACACGCTTCAAGGGAGTGTGTAAAACTAATCTTAAGAGATTGTTAGATTGTTAGTTAATGTTAGTTTTTAGCTTCTAGCATTATAGTATACAAAGAGGGCCAAAAGGGGATTTTTTAAATTGCAACAAAAAAAATCTAAGATTTTTTTACCATCAAAAGAAAATTCACAATGCACACAGATCCAGAGCAGGGTGATGAAGAGATACCACACGTCATGGCATATGGAATAAAAATGTTTCACATGGACGCATGAGGAGTGGGAACAGTGGAGACACAGACCGTCAAACACGTTCATATAGTCCTTACCCTCAGAGCGACCGTCATGCTCCCGTGGCTTTACTACTTTCACGCCTCTTATTCTCTAATTCCAACCACACCTGGGCCTCCTCTGCAGAAACACACATAAACTCAGCCAGACACACACACACACACACACACACACACACATGCACACACATGCACACACATTCATGTATTACTATCTTTGAGGACATTCACCATAGCTCTGACATGCAGAAATGAAATAGATCCACTGCAGGAACAGTATATAGTAACATAATGCAACAAAAACACTCCATGAAATCAACAAAAATAAGCAGAAACATGATGACTCAGAGATATAATAAGAACAAACAATTTCAAGTGAAGAAATACTCAGAAACACAGTGTTGGCAATGTAAATGTGCATTTCCTTTTCACACAAATATGTTTACTGATCCTTAAGAAGAAGAAGACACACACTGAATACTATAACGACTACACAACACGTGTGATGTCAAGCTCACAGTGAGACTCTGTCAGGAGAAACTGCGTCTTGTCAAGATACCATCAATGTCTTTTTTTTAAAACCATGAATCGTGTTTATATGTTTTTTATTCGCTTTTGTTGTTGTACTGTGATAAAGCAGGTGCCTTTGTGCAGTGGTATCAGTGTCATCCAGAAACTTTTGCCATAGTGAGATTATTTATAATACAGTAGTGCTATCTAGTGGCATAAAAGAGAACAGCTTCCAGGCTATAACTCAACCACGAGTTCAGTTATCACACTACTGACTTATGGGTAAGTATTGTTCTATACTCTAAAAAAAATGGTACTGAGTGTAAATTATAGTGTTATATATCATGTAATTTCCTTTTAGGTTTTAGGTTTTTTGTTGTTGTTGTTGTTGTTTTTTTGTTTTTTAAGGTGGGCTAACCTTGATAAGCAAGGCAAGGAAAGATATTCCATTTCTGTAAACCATCTTAGACAAGTTACTAGGACATGAAAACATTTGAAGGTGCCAGGTTTCTAATGGCTGTATTGAGTACAGCAACACTACGGACAGCTCCAGTAATCACCTAGACAGGTGCACAATAAATACTGCCTGATTTTTCACACTCGCACCTGAGCCCAGTGAATTGCTCCTGCAGCTGACACAGAGCTCGCTGTCTTTTTTTAATAGGATTAAAGTGAGAGGGACATTTTCACTCTTTTAATTTTAGCATTCTGTCCAAATACACCACCAAACATATTCAGGATAATAAACTCCTGGAGTTTGGCAATATGTTCAACAGCTCTTCTGTTATCCTTATACATATAGTCCTATACACTTCCAATGTTATTGCTATAGACTGGTTATTTCAGTATTGCACCTTTAAAATCAAGAGACGATAATAATATATGCACACATGGCTCCACAGGATAGTGCGCCTCATAGACCATACCTGCTATTTTAAATACAAGACCAAAAGGCAGAAACATGCTCAACAGTATAGTGGTGCATATATTCTTCTTTCTGTGTGTGTGTGTGTGTGTGTGTGTGTGTGTGTGTGTGTGTGTGTGTGTGTGTAAAAGAGAGAGAGAGAGAGAGAGAGAGGTGTAGAGCACCAACCAACATAATTATTTCATTTAGGGCTCCCTCTGGTGGACATAATGTCCAAGATTATAACTTGTTTGGCTCTTTTCATCCCAAGTGTGAGCAAGCACTACAGATGTAACTAACCATTCACTAAACTCTACCCTGTTTCTTGGTTGCTGTTGCTAAATCTGACAGAAATGAACAATTAACAGTGGAGTGTAGAACTTTTACCTCATTAAATTCTTAGTCATTTTGAAGGAATGCAACCAAGATTTAAGAGAGAAATAATCAAGCCCCAAACTGAGCCATATGTGAGTGTAGTTTCAGAACTGAAAGTGCCTTGTTTCAGTACTGTTTTAAAAATTCTCCTTCATTTTTATTTGCCCTTGCTTTTTTCTTATGTGGAAATCCCCAACGCCATCTTAAGGCTCGTTTCATTACTAGATCAGACATTAAGTTTGCTAGATGAAATGCATTGAGGGATTGCGTCAACATACTGTAAACACAGACTTGAGGAGCAGAACGCGATGCTATCAGATGCAATTTCATTTTAAAATCAGAGTCAAATTGCAGACAAAGCTGTTTAAAAGTGTGAGCCAAAGCAATGAAATACTTTGAAATAACTAATATTCTACAAGCACAAGTGCTACAATAGTAAGTACATTCCTACATTGTTGCTATATACAAATTAAAGATATAAAAAAATAAGGGTACTACAGGATACAGATTAGTTTTTTTGTTTTGTTTTTTTGCCCAGACTGTAAATGGCCACTTGAGTGTATACACATCTGAGTTGTGAGAGAAAGTGTAAGACTGCGTTCACATTACCAGGTTGAAAGGACACAAATCCAATTTTAATATGACACACCTGGTTTTTTTTCAGGACTGTGTGGACACAGAAATTCAGACCTGAGTCACATTCATGTGTGGTCCTAGATATTGGATACATATTCTATATATGGCCTTGTTACATGAGAACGGTCAGATCAGTGAGAAGAAGCAGATACCACTGGGGTCATCATTATCCAGTGTCGGCACCACTTCAAAACAACAATGGAGGACATGAAACATATGTGTATATGGAGATATGACACATATGGGTCACTTGCAGTCACTTAAATGTGAAATGTCCACTAGCTATTTCACATTTTCCCAGGGTTCTTTGAATTCCTCCCACTTTACGCAGTTTCAGAAGAATAAATATATAGATGGAATGAATGAATTAATGAATGAATACATATATGGTGAACAACAACATAAAACATCATAATTGCAAGGAAATCTAATACTATAGTATCAATAAAATGAATGAACTAGTGCAGAATCTTATAACATTAAGTTGCTTGGGATGTTTGCTGTCAGCTGTTCATGATCATGGCGACAAGGTAAAAATGGCTGTCACCAGATTTACACACTAGCAAAACAAAATTTGCAGTTAATTATTTTCATATGTAGTAAACTGCTGTTTAATATAGTAAACGCTAGCATAGGTTGTATATGTTAGTTTAAAACTTTTATTTTAGCGGATCTCCCATGTCAGTGTGGTCTTCTAAAAGATTCAAGATTCAAGATTATTATTTATCGCATAGCCTACACAAGTATACAGTATATAACTTGCAGTCAAATAAAAACCTGGTCTACTCCTCTTTAGACTGTGCATTAAATAGTACATTTAAAAATGAATAAAATCAGAAATTAATAAGAAATAAGATAAGAAATATGAAATATATATACAGGAATGTGCAAAAGGGGGTGTACAAAATAAGCAGGGAATGTGCAAAAAATGGATGCATAAAATATGCAGTATGTTACGTGTAGTAACAATACAAAGTGCAAAGTGCAGTGTGTGGAGTGTCAGTGGACTGCATAGTGACTGTAGAGTCCTTATGGAGTCCTAATGGATCTGTACAGTATGGTGGACATGTCCTTGTTGAGGAGTCTGATGGCCTGAGGAAAGAAGCTCCTCCTGAGCCTCTCAGTTTTAACTATCAGACTACAGAAGCGTTTGCCTGATTGCAGCAGGCTGAACAGACAGTCACTGGGGTGGGTGGAGTCCCTGATGCTTTTGGCAGCTCTTGTACTGCATCACCTGGTGTAGATGTCGTACAGAGAGGGGAGAGCAGACCCGGAGATGCACGCAGCTAAGTGCACCACTCTCTGCAGGGCTTCGCGGTCCAGGATAGAGCAGTTTCCGTACCACGCTGAGATGCACTGAGTCAGTAACATTTCTATAGCCCCAGTATAGAAAGTTTTCAGGATCACTGAGGAGACTGAATTTCCTCAGCAGTCTTAGATGGTACAACTGTTGTCTGGCTTTGATCACCTGAGCTTGAATGTGATGAGTCCAGGTTAGGTCCTCAGAGATGTGTACTCCAAGGTACCTGAAGCTGCTCAGTCTCTCTTGAGTGGGGTGTAGTTCCTCTGCTGCCTCTTCCTGAAGTCCTCAACCAGCTCCTTGGTTTTACTGACGTTCCAATAGAAAAGCAAATATTACCATTAAATATTAATGTTCTATATTACCATTACCATATATTTTAAAAAACAAAAAAAAACAAAACCTATTTTGATCTTATTTAGATAGTGATTTAATTTTGATTAAGGGTGGGTGGGGTGGGGTGGGCGTAAAACCCACAAAAAAGCAGTTTAATCAGTTACAGGGCGCACAACATGCCTAACATGGCGAGATGAATCATGTGAAACAACATCAGCTTGTTTCTTTTAGTTGTTATTCATATTGCTTCTGTCAATATTGCTGAGCCACAAAATAGAATTACATTAGATGAGATCATCATCTGTTCACAAGTGTGCAACTGCTTTTGAGAATGATAAACTCGGTTCTCATGAATAGTCTTTCAAATATTAAAATCTATCAGAGATGTAAAAGTTTTCTGTATCATTAATCATTTCTCTCAGTTCAGATAATGTAATCAGCTGCCAGCCACAATGGCCTAGCTGTTCCTCTCCTCTTTTATTTAACATCGCTCTTTTTGTGGCTCTGCAATGTTAACTGTAATTACATCCATGTCATCAAATAGAAATAAGCTGTTGTTGATCTTGTTTCACACCATTAATCTCAGCTTATAAACCTGCAATTTCACTTTGTTCTAAGTGGCATCTTATAGCCATAATCAGTATTATTGGGCATCTGGGTCAGTTTGTGTGACATGTTCAGACTGCTGTCAGTAATACTTCACATTAAAAAACAACAACAGTGTGAACAACACAACAAAACAAATCAGATTCATGGATTAAGGGGGAACATTTCAGCTCAAATGTAGACCCTTGTTGTTTACAGTTCTCAGTGTGACTAATCTTTCTGATATAATACAATCAAAAGAGTTAAACAGTGCGTTGTAAAATATTAGGTAATGTTTGAGATTTATTGTTTATTTTCATGTTTTAAATTGAAAATAAAAAATACTAAATAAATCAATATAAATAAAGAAATATTATAAATATACAGTACTCTGCAAAATGTCCTGCAAAAGTCTTAACAAAAGTCTTGCATTTTGTAAATACACATGTTGTTATAGATATTTATTTTATGACTTCTACATGCCTGGATAGTACAAAAGAATTTTATTACTTTTCCCACACAAAAAAAATGTAGTGGTACAGAAAAATGTTTGTATGTCAGAAAAGAAAGTAAAGAAAGTAGCATATTAAGTAACAGACTATTTTTTCAGACAAACAGATAATGAAGGCTGCTGGGTTTTTACCTACAACAACTGAAGCAAGTGTGACAGTCAAAATCTCCAGAAGAACTGTGACAGATTCTCCAAGATGCTCAGTAAAACCTTTTTTTTTTTTTTTAAAGTGCTGTCACACCAAATATTGACTTTGTTTAGTTTAATACTGTTTACTGCTCTTTAAAGTTAACGTTTTATTTAATAAATTTTGAACGCTTGTTTACATGTGCCTAAGACTTTTGCACAGTAATGTATATAAAATATAAACAGAAATTCTCCTCATTCTATATAAGATAACAATGAAGAAATGCGAAAAAAAATCCTGAAGAACTTAGCAGTCAAGTTAAACCATTCACTTTTCATCCATACCACTCCTAGAGTGTCCAAATTCCGGCCTCAGGGCCAAATGCGGTCCATGGACAGATGATAACCGGGCCTATTGAGTCTGCTGAATCATGTCAACTTGACAAGTATCTCCAGTGGTCTTTTGCAGATGTTGGGCAGAGTATTTCTGCCACATAGACTACACAAATCCCCCACTGCTCCTAGCTGCCATTGATAACTCGTATTTCTCACTTTTTTCCTCTTTGAAAGCAGATAAAAGTGTGTGATTTAAGGCTTACTCACAGACTTCCTTTTTAAAATGGAGGGTTTGTGTGACTCATGACTGGTGTTATGGCTTTAATTTTGGTGGGCTGAGGAAATATACTTTTTTAAAAAAGTGGGTAGGATTGTCTGTTCTGCCAAGTAAACTTTAGGCAATATGAAAAGAAACACAGCTATTTTTATACAGTGCACCACCAGGAATCTTGTCATGTTTGTTTTGATTTTTTTGTTCCTAAGAACCACTTGGGTATGATATGCCAAATGGAAGCAATATTATTGTGCTCACATTTGGCCCTCACCCTGCCACACAAATAGTGATACTGCACTCGGGCTAAAGGAGAAAGGAGACTTAACTTCACTCTTTTGGCTGATCTTTGAGAGAGAAAAAATTTGTGAGCACAAAGGGTCCGACTTATGAGTATATATTTTTTATTATGACCGCTAGCTTACTGCATTCCTTATGCAAACAAGTACATGCTCTATTTATTTATTTTTGACAAGTTTAAGTAAACTCCTGAGGCTTACTGCATTTTAGAAGAAGGAGCAAGAAACACTCAAAAGAACCCAGCCAGCTGAGGAAATGGCATTTGAATGAATTTAGAAGGGAAATTGATCTTCTGGAAAGAAGGTGAGCTCAAACATTTCAGGTGTGACGTGGTGTCTGAGTTTATATGTAAAGTGGTTTATTATTCAGTGTGCCATGCAAAATGGACATTTGGGTGGCACACTGAAGTGTTCCCTTAAAAAGAGAATAAAGTGAGAATAATTATGATGACTGTGTGTGTGCGTGTGCGCACAAATGTGCCGAATGCAAAGGATTTGAATGTAATTTATTTGTTAAAATGTACTTAAGTGGAATTCCAAAGTAAACAGTTGACTGAGCTATTTAAACAAAAAGCAGTGTGAAAAAGGAGACAATCTTTTCTATAAGATATTTTCATCTATATAAGTTTCAAAAAGGACAAGCATGAAAATGTGACTGGTCAGGTCAGTGAAGTCAAACAATTTTTGGCAAGGATTTCCTCACATTTCCAGCAGCTGTCAACAAGAAACATTCTCAGAGGAAGTACTCTGAAGGCGGGACAAGCAGTCTCTATTTGCCATCGGTCATATGGCCTGCCGAGTCGGAAAAGTGCTTCTTTGTCTCCGCTTTTTCATTCATTTCATTTTATGTTTCAGTAATCACTTTATCCTGGATGGACATGGTCATTGTAAATCCTACTCAGCAATACAAAAGCACAAGGCACAAAAAAGTACACCACACAGTCACCGCAGGGTATCTCACACTCATTCACCTCAGAAACATTTATACACATATTCCCCTTGGTTTAGGGAAGCTTTTTTGTTTGTGAATACCATTTTTATCAATTTCCCATAAACAATAACAACCAATAGCAACAGCAACACAAAAACACAAACAAAACAACAACACATTTTTGAAAATATTTAAATTATATATGTATATAAAATGAGAAGGGGGGGGGGCGCTGCACATAACACACAAAAGACACATAATTAAATTTCAAAATACAAATCAATTTGAGCCAAACACACACCAACACAATGTTCATTAATGTACAAGGTTTCTAACAAAACCTTTTTAAAATACAATAATTGGAAAGAAGAAAAGGGAAAGGGCATAATGGATGATTAGATGGATGCCTGAAACACCCCACAACCATGATTAATTGATGCACTGACAGATTTTGTGTGCGTTAAATGGCTTTAACCATCTTAATAGATAGGCTGTAAGGTAGACTGGGAAATGTAGAACTTAGGCCTACTGCTGGGTAAAGCATTGAAGCATTTCACTACATGTCTTACTATGTATGGGTGTGGGTGTGTGTGACAGATATATTTTGAATCTGAAATTGAATTTGGGTATGCAGAGATTTTGACTTAGTGTACTGTGTGAGACTGTTGATGTTGATTTATTTTATTTTTTAAACCACGTGTTTTGCTGAGGGGAACAGTTTCCCTGTGTGAGAGGAGTTTGCATGTTCTCCATGTGCTTTGGGGGTTTCTCTGGGTACTACAGTTTCCTCCCGGAGTCCAAAGACATGCGCTGTAGGCCGATTGGCATTTCCAAATTGTCTGTAGTGTGTGATTGTGCCCTGTGCTGAGTTGGCACCCCATCCAGCGTGTCCCTCACCTTGTGCCCCGAGTTTCCTAGCATAGGCTCCAGGCTCCCCTGCGACTCTATGTAGGATAAGTGGTATGGAAGACCACTTAAGAAATCTAAATCTAAATAAATAAATATTTTATGCTTGTTTATTTATCAATTAACCAAGAGTATTTGTGTCATTGATATTATTTTAATTCAATTAACAGTGACTATGAGTAGAGAGCTTACATTTAACTGTTTATGACAGACCTGATTAAAAAAAACTCCTGATTAAAGCTTAAACAAAACAAAAAAAGACTGGTATCCTGATTGGTATCGGTTGATAACGATGACAAGAAATCGGTATCGGCTGTAAAAATCCTGAACGGAGCATCAGTAATGAACACCATTAAACTAAAGCACTTTGGATCTGGTGGGTAAATGAACTCACTGAATCACATCCTATATGAGATTATTCAGATAGGCCTATATACAAAATATACGAGAGTAGTTTGAGAACTGGCTCCAGCCCAGAACCATGACAGTGGGAAATGGCTAATAGTGTAGCTTTAAGTATATTTAAGAGGAACAGACACTGAGGTTTATTGTATTTGTTTACAAGGTGGAACAGGTTAACGGTTTTTGTTTTTTTGCATACAGCCTGTAAAATTAACTGAAAATGTTAAATTGAGTTTATCAGAAGGTAAATTAATTTGTCTCACACTATGTTCCTAAATTCTGTCATAATTGTCAAGCTCAAGTTTTCTCATGCCTACTTGTGCGTTATATTGTGGCACATTGAGGTTACCATCTCTAAAAAATTTTTTAAAAAAAACTAAACTTCAACTGTGCTCCTAAATTTTTGACTGTGCTCCTAAATTTTTTGACTGTAGAACCCTGATGAGTCTGAGTATAGGTGTCCACAAACTTTAGGCCATGTAGTGTAGCTTTGAGATTAAAAAGTAATTAACTGTCACAGAAAATCAGCCCAAAATTTATGAGCAATTACGTAGGACGCTGACGGATTTGGGATAACTCTCGATAAAATAAACATGCTGTACACACACACACACACACACACACACACACACACACACACACACAGTGTAAACTCTACCCAAAGCCTTCCCTAATATTGGCAAACATTATTTCAAGATTTCTGCTATGTTTGTTCTCTAAGCATCTGTCCGTGTGGTGCAACACGTCACAAGATTTATTTTTATCTGAACTCACAACACTGTGGGTATTACTCACTCTGATTGGCTATCAGTAGTCAGTTTACCCGCCTCTCGCAGATCTGATTGGTTAGCTTTGAGAAGTATGGCGCGCTCATTGGTTGCTAGGTTTGTTGTTTCCGCTAACGTAATCACATGTTTTCATCGCGTCTTGGAAAGCTGTGTGTTTAGTTAGCGGAATTCAAGCACAACGCACTTGGTTTGTATAATGTTTATGAAATTAGAACTTCAGTACTGTGTGGGTGTTTTACTAAAACGGAGCGTTTATATGACTTATATTAGTGCCATCATTTAATACAGTGTTAGAAGTGACTGGCTGGGGGCTGGAGTTAGCTAGCTAGGTTAGCTAGCAAGCGAGCTAAGTAAGCAGTGATGAAACGTCTGTGAGGCAGCCAGCTGGCTAATAAACACAGCTGCTTTTTTACAGGATTGAATGCTGTGACAGTGAAGTTGTTGAACGAATTGTTTTTGTAAGTGTTTCCGACCTGCTAGCTCAGTGGCAGGGCGAAATGTCTTGACATATTTCCTAAAAGAGCTGCTTTCCTTGGTTAGCTTGTTATTTATGTTTACATGGTCGCTCCCTTGGGAACAAAGCCCTATAAACACGGTACTAGAAGCAATATTATCTGAATGTTAAAGACCAGAAAATGACCCGACCACAGTCGTAGATAATGTTCGTTTTGCAGCATTTTTGGGGGAAACTCACACGAGGTTGATCAATAATTGTAGCAGATACATTATTATTATCATTATTATTATTACCACCATTGTCACATGGTAAATGGTCTGCATTTATATAGTGCTTTTTTAACCTTAGTGGTACCAAAGCGCTTTACACTGGTTCTCATTCACACACACACACCACTGCTAGGTGCTAGCTTGCCATCGGGAGCAACTTGGGGTTCAGTGTCTTGTCCAAGGACACTTCGGCATGTTGAGTCATGTGGGCCATGAATCGAACCTCCAACCCTACGATTAGTGGACAACCCGCTCTACCACCTGAGCCACATATGCTGTCTGTTTCAGTTGTTTTGATTGAAATGTTCACGGCTCAACATGAACCAAAGCACCTTGACCAGACTCTCCTAGACCCTTGTCTAGCTTTATGATCATAACCCAACACTGTCTTTTCTCAGGATACACACAGGTCAACGATGGCGTCTGACTCCCCGCGCAGACCGAGCCGCTGTGCTGGAGGGGTTGTAGTTCGAGCCCAGGCTGCTACGTAAGCACACGTCTCTTTATTTCTACTCATTTGTGTTGTGTGTCTGTGTTGTAGTTGAGTATGAATTACTTTCCAGGTTCACAATATAATGTTCCCCTTCACTACTCTTTCCTTTACCTCAGTAGAAATCAATATGTGTAATCTAGTAGTCAGTGAGTTGGAACATCAGTGCTGACATTTCTCTGAACTGCCCTGTAAGATTCTCTATCTGTTTGTGAAGTCATGTAGTCATTTTGTATAGCGGGTGTGAGCTTGACCAATGAATCAGGTCAGTGGTAGCAGTGTTACAATGTCTATACCAGTCTGTAGTGGTGATGCAGGAGCTCAATTTATGGATAAAGCTCTCTTTGCTGGTCAGACTACAGTCCTGTCCTCACCTACTGTCACAAGCTGTTTGTCATGATTAAAAGAATAAGGTCATGAGTACAGGAAAGGAGGTTCCTCCTCAGGATTGCTGAGCCTATTCTCTGTGATAGGATGAGGACTTTGAGAATAGCTATATCAGACACGTTGCACTGAATGGAGACCCTTGGGGACACTGGAGAGGTTTATATTTCACAGTTCACCTGGGAATGCTTGGGGAATAGCCCCCAGGAAAAGCTGTGGCCAGGCATAGAAAAGTCTGCACTGACTTTCTCAGCATGTTGCAAGCATGACTCAAGGACAATGAATTAATATACTGTATAAAAATAATGAATATATACACACCTGAGCAAAATAAAAAATAGCCAAGCCAGACACAATTATGTGTGTGTAGAGGGAGGGAGGTAGCAACGTGTTAGAGGGCAATTAATACCAACGCTGCAAGGAAAAAGATGGGCGATGTCTATAATGCTGTTTTGTAATGTATCTGTGAAAATGGGTTTATCATAATGTCATTGACCTGTTTTCCAGGGAGCAGTCTTACATGGAAAGTGTAGTGACTTTTTTGCAAGATGTGGTTCCTCAGGTTAGTTCCTTTTTCCTTCCTGTTCCTATTTATAGCTCATTGTTCCTGTTTATAGCTCATTGCTCCTATTTATAGCTCATTGCTCCTATTTATAGCTCATTGTTCCTATTTATAGCCATGTCAACTCAAACAAGTGATTTGTTCATTTTAATGGTAAACAGTTATCAGCATTTTAATGTTAATCAGTAAAACTAAATAGAATTAAAGAATGCAGAAAAACGCTTCCTCAGTGTAAAAAGTTGTGATGCAAATTTTGTTTGTATAGACAATGAGTCAGTCTTTGAATGAGTTTTAAGTAATATATAGGTTTTTATGGACTATGCCCAAGGATCATGTCTGGATAGCTGGTTAATTGTACACAGTTGTTTTATATAGATAAACAGTATTTGCAGTAACACTTAACTGTAATTTTGCCTTGAAACTCTGAGTTTAATGTCTACTCAGTACTGATCGCTATCCACTAAACTGTGACATGATTATAATTAAAAATTCTCTGTTTTCCTTCATGATTCAGTCTTGAAAATGGACAGTGTTCAGTAGGCCTGCCCTGAATAATTTGAATGCTTGAGTATTCGTTATTACATTAGTATTTGTTCCTCTGTTTAGTACTCCGAAGCTCTGTCATTATCTTCCTACTAACTATATAAGTGCAGTAGGCAACAGTAATGCACTATTGTGTTCAATTTTGCGAGCCATTTGGGATTCACCCAAATGCAGATAACTTCCGGAAAAGACCGTCATATGATCTAAATTGTTAGCGTCCTTATAGCTTTATTACATTGTCAGATACAAGTATGGCAAGATGTATTCTTAAATTATAGTCATAATCTAATGTATAAAATACAAGGGTGGGTCAAATGAAAGACCTTTGACTGTTTGTTTTTCCTTGTTTTGAATTGTTTAGTGCAAATAGGTGTCACTAAAGTGTATCAGGTTTAAGTTAGCAGTAGTACATTTTTACTTTTGCAAACTACAAATTTAATGTTCTGTTTCTCTAATTTATTTTGCACTTTTATTTTTTTCATTTGAGCGTTATATTTTTACAACAAATGAAACGGGGTGTTGCTTAAAAAAAAAAGCCATTTACAGGCTAAATAAGTAAAACACAAAGGTATCGTTTTTACAGAGTGAAGCTGGAGTATTTGGGTCCTCATTCAGGAAAACACGGTCTATTCCAAGCCTGCGATGCTCGGTATAAAGCGCTGTATCTACTCAAGAAGTCTTTTTCTTTTGAAATTTATGCATAATTCTGTTTTTCAATTTCGAAGGCCTACACTGGGACACCACCAACAGATGAAAAAGAAAAGATCATTTGGGTTCGTTTTGAAAAAGCAGATATCAATGGTAAGTTTCTGTTTTTATTTAACAACTTGTATATGGTACAGAAGAGATACCCCGGCCTCTGCCTTGGTGCCGTCAGGCATGTCTCTCTATCTTCTTTTTTGCATCTAATTTCTTTCTTTCTTTTATAACCTCATTATGTGAAGGTTCTGTGCTAGGGACCTGAACGTTAGAAGTTCATATCTAAGAACACTCGGATTCAGGAACTTGACTGAGGCTTAGAAAATGGCTTAGAACTAAAGCATAGAACTTAGTTTTCTTTGTGCAGTATCTGTTTTTCAAGCTTAAATTTTTAACAATTTTAGCTGTATTTATTACGTTATTAACAGTAATTTCCTTTGTATGTAAACAACAGATTACTTTCTGTATTTTATCTGCCCAGAAAAACTAAACCATCAGTATCACTTTCCTATTTAAGACCAAGGTGACAAGGATGTATTGTTATCCATCGATAAATGCATTCATATGTAGTAGGTGTGTTTGAAGAAGGACATCGTTATTGGATGAAATTGATGTATTTTGTGACATTTTGAGTACAAGCGGCGGCGCTGGCGGAAGGACGTCCTGTCCTGCACATCAGTATTTTGTCCTACGACGTTTTTTTAAAACAGTTTGTTTGATTGAAAAAAAACCCCCCAAACAGTATCAGTGTTTTTAATTTAGGACCAATTATCTGTCCAAGGAAAGACAAAGATGGACATGCTTGTGTATGGACCTGTACATTTCTAGAGATATTTCTGTTTTCCAATAAGGGGACAGTAGACTTGAAGTAGAAGCAAGTTATTTTATATATAATATTTGTAATGGTTAAAAAAAATCTAGAGATTTATTTAGAAATGCCTTACATTCATCAATGTCATTTTTCAATCTTCCCGATGCGATGCATTATTAGTGTTCATGCGAGGCTGACGTGTTTGGCAAAACCCGAGCTGTGTGTGCTGTGATGGTTCATTTCTCCCTAAAGGGGATGAGTGCCAGCTCTGCGTTTTCTCATCGACATTCGTGCACGTGTGCCAGCAATACTGTAATTTGACAGCCGACTTGGAACGGCTTTTTGTTTATAAAACGTCTCACTCTATTAAAGTGGAACATATACAGTAGTCCCATCAGAAAATGATTCTTGTTAAGCACATGGCTCATTTGTCTTGCATGCTTTCAATACACTAGAGTACCTTTATACATCAAAAAGACAAAGTATGTGCACAGCAGGCCAGTGTATTATGTGGAGGGTTGTGTGCTTGTTTTATTGCATTAAGCATGATTCCCCCCCCCCCCCCCCCATCATTTCATTAGTTATTTATTTCAAAGCAAAAGTCAGGCTCCCAGTCAGTCAGTCAGCCAAAGATGCACTACCACACCTCTGATTTGTAGAACAAGTGGCTTGAATCGTCCGTAAAAAGATTTGCTGTGTCGCTTGAATCCCTGAAAGCTTTTTCATATCATAATTTATTGTACAGCGTTACAAATCCAGATCATGCTAAGACAACCAGTCCATATTCTAACCATGAAGCGAACAAATTATATAACCCTTAAATGGGCTTGAACATAAATTCTATAGAGCAGAATTGTATTTAGCACAGCACAGGGATTTTACTGTTGACTCTCAGGCTGTTTTTACTAATTTGGCATTCACACCTTATGGAAGCTGACAGTGTACAGAGTTGAGGCTTCTTACAAAAGGCTCTACAGCATGCTAAAAACATGCTCATGCATGTCACTTGTGCATACCTGCTTCTCCTGAGATTGTTTGTGTGTGTGTGTGTGTGTGTTTGTGTGTTTGTTCGTGTTCAGATGTGGCCCGCTCACCAGAGTTCCTGGAGATGCATGGCAGCGGTGTGGACCCACCTCTTTGTCTGATGATTGGCTATGCAGACGGAATGCAAATCTGGAGTGTATCAGTAAGTACTCTTACTATTCTTTTCAGCAAATGAGAGTCGTTGATCGGATATGATTGCTTCCGGTGTGGTGTTTCTAACAGATGCAGATCTTTAGTTCCACTGGATTACAGTAAATAAAATATGAGGAGCGGAATAGCTAGTAGAGCTTCATGAAACAAAAATTATTATTAAAAGTAATTTTTCTGTATAAGTAGTAAATATAAATATATGTAAATATATTTAATATGTGGTGCCAGAATTTATAGTGCCAATATGGCAAATAGTGCAATATTTCTAAAATAACCTATGAAAAAACGTATTGTTGTTGTTGAGCTACATCTTGTTGTTGTTGTTGTTATGGTTAGTCTTTTTATTGTTGTTGCCGTTGTTGTTGCTTTTGTTGTTGGTGTTGTCAGTGATGTTCTTACGTTTCTTATTGTTACTGTTCTTATGGCTCGTCTTCTTACTATTGTTGTTTTTGTTGCTATTAGGGTTCGTCTTCTTTTTCAATTTCTTCTTGTTGTTGTGCTTCTGCTTATTGCGATTGTTGTTCATTTTTTCTTATTGCTGTTATTACAGTTCTTCTTCTTCTGGTTGATGTTTTTGTTGGTTAAATGTGGTTTATGTTATTACTTTTGTTACTATAGTTTCAGCTTCTTCCTCTTCTTGCGTTGTTGTTGCTGAGGATGTTATTATGGTTGTAGATGTTGCTGTTTATGATGATGATGATGTAATTACTTGTCGCAGTCTGTAACAGTGGTGTCTTTGAGTAAAAGTACTGAGAAAGCCTACAGTATTTCATTAAAGCGTATTATGTTATGCTGATCTGAACATAGATATTGTATTATCACCCAAAATATGAACGACATGTTTATTGTCACGTATATTGTCATGCATGTGTAAGCTTAATGGTTATCCAGCGAGCATATCAAGCCGAGTGAATTCTGCAGTTCTCTGTTGGAGCCACTTGATGTCAGTAGTGGCAAAGACAAAGCTTGTTTTGAAGCCGTTAATAGAAATTACAAGCACAGCTTCATTATAAGACTGAGAAAAGAGATGTATGGGGTATTCAACATGTACATTAGCTAATCATCCTCATAATATGCAGATTCTTTATTGTTTGGAAGTTTTTTTTGTGGAAGTTTGCTGCGTAATGTGATCAGACCTACAGCTGAAGAAACGAAATCAAAGCGAGTTAAATTGAAAGCTCTCCGTTTTGAAGTGATTCAGTTTCCTTACCACAGGACTGATAATTAAGAAATGGAAGTGCAAATCCAGTTGTCACTGTTGAAAAAGTTTCACTTTTTAATTCTTACGTTGTGCACAGTTTTCCTTCTGGATTATTTGCTTCTCAGTTATCACTTTTCTGTTCCAAAATATCCTTTATGCCACTTATTTTTTTTTTTAGCTTTTTTAGTAGTCTGTTTTGCGCTAGGCAGGACCCGCTGCTTAAAGCTGCCCGGTTTCTGGTCATGAGTGACTGTGAAGTGTTTGCGTGTGTGTGCGTATTAACATTTTCTCAGAGAGAAAGGTCTTTGACTAGGATGGTGTTGTTCTGGTGGAAGATCACAGGCAGATTGCGTATGGTAAAGTGAATGTGTGTTGGAGTGGAGAGGTGTCCGGAGCAGTGACCTGCACGCCAAAGTGTATTACTTCCAGCTCTTTAAAACACTTCCAACTTTAATCTTTGAGTATTTTTTGAGGTGTTACCTATTCTGTGTCTAGGTTGTGAATTCAAACAACCTTGCTCCTTGTCATCTTGCATGGAATAATACCAAAGCAAACCGTGAACCTGATCTTACAAAAATGGTTACCATATAATGTAACATGGTACAGCTGCACTGTGAAACTTTCTGCATTTTTATGGATCACTGTAAGTCATACTGTGCTGTAAACCACATCAGGAAGGCTGCGTGACATCACTTCAGAACTGCCTATGGTTCGAAACTTCAATTTATAGCGTGTGAACATGTCTAAGTACAGAAAATATATATATATTTTTGTGTGTGTGTCTTCAATAGATCCAATGCAAAACTAAAGCAAACCTCAGGCATCAAACATGTCTTATCTGACTGACAGCCTCCACAGAGCCAAATCTGTAGCTAATATGTAAGGAATAAAATATTATCACTTACCTTATAGTTCCGTCACCAGTCTCTCTCTTTTCAAAAGCCCGTCATCCTGACCTCTTTACCGTGTTGGAAAACATAAAGTGACAGCTCTACCTCTGACTGTTACAAAGCACTGACACTGGAGACTCCTTCCAAAAATGCGGAATAACCGTCTCCTCACAGAAAACCTCACCATGTCAACGAGCAGACGTTTCTTTAATTCATTTATGCGAAGTCCCCTTGTAATTTGTTACTATAAAGACAATAACAAATTGGAACGAGTGCTTGCAGACAGAAATAGTGTCAAAGCTGCTGTTACAGAAAATTACATAATACCTACTGACCAATCAGAATCAAGTATTTAGCAGCACTGTTGTATCGTTGTATTAAATATTTGTAGTTAATATTGACTTTGTTCTTGAAGTTTAATTACACCTCTACGACGTTAATTTCTTCTAAGATGCACTTTCTACTTTATAAGGTTTATCTGTTTAAACAGACCAGCAGTCCAGGAGACTTATCAGCAATCAGCCTTCCTCTTCAATCTGATACTTACAGTACACTATTTTGCAGCTCATGTCATGACTTCCAGATGTAGTTCTTTGTGATCGCTTGACGAATTTCATCACTCCACATTCATTCGAACGAAACGGGCATGTGTACAGGAACCAGAAGTAATTTTGCACATTGCTGTCATAAAAAGTAATGTAATAGTGGTGTAGCTGTAAATGGACGAGACATGGACAATGTGTAATGCGAAATGACTGTTGTGTTAATGGAACACTTGCAATCTGGTACATTTTTATTATTCATCCGCCCTATATGCTTGGGCTGGATTTTCTTGTGCGGTCTTTATCCGTGATATTGTGCCTTTTTTTTTTCTTCTTCTTTTTTTTTTTTTTTTTTTTTGCACTCAAATCACACCATATATTTGATTCCAGTTAATCTTGGTGGCCAAATGACATTTAAAAAATAACTAAAATAAATAAATAAAGACATGACTGATCCTTCTTTCTGTGAAAGCTACTAATTGTGCAAAAGAGCGATCATCCTCTGGTGGGATTGTCTGCTTAAAACACACGGATTATATCCATTAATGTGATAATGCCCATTCTTTGCAATTCAACACACTCTTCCATACACACACACACGCACACACACCTATTTTCAGGGCTTTCCAAATCCACCCAGCCCAGACTCCCATCTTATCTTGCAGATACATCCCAGGCTTTTTGTGGTTTGATTTGCTTAGGTGTGAGATGACTAGTGTTTGGATCCTCAATAACAAATCACTTCATAACCACAAAAAACAAACAATGCATCACTTCATTTCCATGCAAGAGCTTTTTATGTCCGTGGAAAGTATAGTTGGATCCATAAAAATGTATTAGTGAAAGCCTTTTATGATGTGTGCACCCCCCCCCCACCCGAAATAAAGCTTTTCTGCTTTAGTTTTTTCCCAATATCACATCACTGGTACATTTATACAAAGTACAAGTTCATTAACTCATAAACACGTAAATCATATTTATAGTGTATAACAATGCTGTTTGTGCTCGGTTCTGTAAATTGATCGTGCTGTTTGTATTATCTGTGTTTTTTTCTTTTTCCTGTAGCTGACTGGAGAAGCTCAGGAGCTCTTCTCTGTGCGGCACGGTCCAGTGCGAGCTGCTCGTATCCTTCCAGCCCCTCATATCAGTGAGTATTTCTCTTTTCGTATCTCAGTGAAGTTTAAGTTGTTTCCGAACTGCAGGAACGTTTAGGATCTGAGAGCACCAGACCATCTTCAGCTGAACATGTATTACCTGCTTCAGATGTTGGGAGACTTTCAGTGTCGGTTCATAATGGTGCTCTAATTTACACAAAGTAGGGGTGGACAAATAAGTAGCCTGGGTGCCTGGGATAAGCAGATTTCTTATTAAGACTATTAGGTTTTTTTTTATTTATTGGCTAAACTTTAAACATAAACAAGCTATCTGTAAACGTAATGCGCTTCACAGTGGTGCGCACCTCGATGCTGTATGCACATAGCTTAGCACATAGCACATAGCTTAGCACATAGTTCCAAATCTCACCACCTGCTGCACTACACACATCAGCTGAGGTACGATCTGGTAGAACAATTTCTACTAGGTGAATTATTTAGCGTACATGGATGAAACGCTGATTTTTCAGAATTTGTTTCAGAAGTTGTAAGTGCAAGTCTGACATATAACTCATGTGCAGGAACCTTGAAGTCAACTCTGGCCAGATTTGATATTTTTTGTCAAATATCTAAACTTGGTTATTTTTCTTAGTCTGAATTAATGCACTTAACTAACTCTTCATACATTTTTTATACATATGTGTGTGTGTGTGTGTGTATATATATATATATATATATATATATATATATATATATATAGATAGATAGATAGATAGATATAGATATATAAATATGTGTGTGTGTGTGTGTGTATATATGTATAAGTAATATACATATCACTTTTCAGACTGGGAAGCACACTGGAGAGTTTACTTGCCACATGCTGATGAATTTATGATTTGTCCATTCCTACAAAGTTACATCTACCTTACGTGACCATTTACAGAATGCGGTTTTGTTATTTTTTTTCCTTAGAAGGTTCTGTGGGGTTTTTTTTGTATTGACCCTTTAACTTGACTTGTAATGACACAATTTATGAAGTCTTCCTTCAATCTGCCTTTTGTTTTGCGATATGTTGAAATTAAAGGCTACCCATTGCTCCTTAATTGTAGCGAGCTTGCCAGAGCCCTGCTGTTTACCCTTGCTAATATTAAAATCAGCCCTTTAAGATCAGCATTGGCCTGCTGTCAGAGGGCTAGCTGGGATTTTACCCGTGCTGAGACTGGGGGGGGGGCGGCTGCTGCAGGCTTCAGAGACTTTTCCTCCTCTTTCATCACAACTCTTGTATTGGCCTCTACATGCTTTTGGTCAGTCCATTTGTTAGAGGAAGGAAATAGAACAGTCTGACAAAAGTACACACTCCATGCCTTGTTGAATTCCAGTGCACCTCATTTGGTAGGAAAATGTCTTTGTGGCAAGGATGAAAGTATCCACTTTATTTCTTGCTTCCTTATTTCCCCTATAATAATCAGGGTTCTTTCTAATTCTGAATCATTCGATAGTATATTCACAACTCTTTGTAAGCAACAAGGTATAATTCAGCTACATGAAGTCTCCCAAGCGGCATTTTAATGTGACATTTATGTCTAGATTTGTGTTCCGGTCTTTTGGCAGATCCCAACAATGCACAATGGTGACTTTCAATACAAGCTGGACACGGATAAAAGCTAGCTTCAGTAATAAGAAGCAGCAGATAGCCAACACATACGGAGAACGGTTCTCTGCAAAATAAAATGAATTGTTCTATTGGGGAAACTGATTGCAATCTGTATGCTGCAAACAGTGTTGTACTGTAATGGGCCTTAAAAAGAGTAATTGTTTCAGCTGGGAGCCTGGGTGGGCGGATTTGGAAAGTCCTGAAAATAGGTGTCAATTTTAATATGTCAAGGTCTTTCCCAGAATAAAGGAGGAAATTCTGCTTTCTCAAAACCACAATTCTTTAAATTATTTTCCACCGTGTTTCTAACAGTTACTATATTTGAAGCGCCGTTTAACCTCAAAGGCAATAGCCAGACATTAACAGTGGACTAAAAGCTGTAATGTATTAATTCCCTTGCGGCGTGCAGGGTTTTTTCCCCTCTCTTTCTGTTTGCATGAAATGGTAAATCATGTCAAACCTGGCCTAGAAAAAAAGATTTGTCTCCAGATTTAGTTGTCTTGCCTAAATTGTCAGTTTAAAGCAGAAGGCAGCAATTAGCTTTTGTCTTTCCTAGTCTGTTTTTACATTATGACTGGATATCGTGACCTGTAACAATGATAGGCAGGTTTTCTTTTCCCTGTTTTTTTTTTTATTTTTATAGATGTACTTTATAGTATTAGGGGTCTCAGAGCAGCACATTTACACTCACACGCTATGCCACAGGGACTCTGCCTTCCTGCAGATGATTACTGTCATGCCACGGCTAAGTAAATTACAGCCTTCGATCTTGACATGATTGGAAGTTTCACCCCTTTATTTAAAAACAGAAAAATCAGATAAATATGGGATCTGTAAACATAAAGCAAAATGCCTGAAATATGCCTTATGGCATCTCTTTTTTTTTTTTTTTTTTTGCTCCAATTTCTCTAAACCCCTCAAATTAAAACCAGTCCGACAAAAGCTCTCTCCTAAAGCTTTGAAGTGTATTTTTCAGTGGAGTCAGTGCAGAGAGACTTTTGTGTTAACACATTACACCAATTGACGTTTCTGTTCTCAGCACATGCTTCATGTCTTGCATGCTGGTATTTTAATTTCGTTTGATTTGCATAACTTTCACTGTGAGCCCTGGCTTTATTTAGTGGTCAGTCAGGGTGAGTGTGTAGGCTGAGAGGAAAGAAGCGCTTTCTTTTTTTATTTCCTTGAAAAGCTGTAATTTGATTACAGTGTATCTGTTGTAATGCAATCAACACACATCCTGTTGTGGTAGTTGCTTTTTATCATCATGTGTAGTGGGTGGCTCTGGCTGACTGACAAAATGCCTCACATGCACACGGCATATGAATGTCTCTCTTTGTGCGGGTCAGCGGTTCATGTTCTCTCCTCTGTCCCTCTGGCTGCAGGTCCCCTGAACACTGACAGCTTTGCAGAGAAGAGGCCCCTCCTCGGTGTTTGCAAGAGCACAGGCTCCTCGGGGTGAGTGCTAAACAATGACATCACTTCCTCGCTGTGCTCTCATGCTGCTGAAGCATTTTATAACGGACCTGTTCTACTCAAATGCACACACATGATAAAGCCATGAATCCCTGCCTCATGTCTTAGATCTAATGAACTGAAAATAAAAATGCTGTTCATTGCAATGGAAACTATTCCAAATCAAGCTTAGGCACTGCTGAGGCCACATAGTCATTACATGATTAGTTCATGGTCTGATATGCATCTGCTGTATAGCTTGTGAAACATGAACGGAGACGCTTTAAACTTGTGCACGTGTTAACGGAATGTTCCGTTGTTGTCCAGTTTATGACATTTTCCTCCTTTTAACATGCAGAATGAGCCCAAGTGATAGCCTTCCTTCTGTGTGACATTTAGCCATTATGAGGCCCAAATCTCAAGCATGCCCGAAGACCTGTAATTTTCTGTACATAACAAGCTGCATCAAAGGTCTCTTCACTGTGCTGGTGTCCCAACGAAACCATCTGTAGAGACACAACCAAACTTTAGTGACTGCTTGACCAGCTGGCTCCAGAGGGCTCTTACTGTTGCCACCCCACCCAAGGCAATGTCTTACACCTTTGTCACACGGTCGTTTCCACTGTGACGCATCTTAACTCAATATTTCCTTCTCTGGAACTAGACTCTGTCTTTAGCCTGCTTTGATGGGGACCACCAGAATGATTCCTTGACTTCAGTGCTGTACAGGCATACTCTCACTCACTTTTTTTGTTTTGTTCTGAGGGTTTGGGTTTGACCCCCACTGATGGTGAGGCTAACGATGAAAACCTGCCTTTTCTTGAAAACCATAACTCGCACTCCACAGCCGAGTTGCATGGCCACTGCTACGTTACACTGCAAGTGTTTGGTAAATAGTTCTACATCCAGCAATTTTTTTTTTCTCATTCTTCGTAATTATCGTTTTGTATGATTTCCTTAAAGAATTCCTGGTCCCAATCGCCTCACTTCAAAGGAAATAGTTTATAAACCAAAGTCTTCACAATTTTTAGTGTATCATCATCTTGAAATAATAGCTTTTGTCAACCACGAGAGTGCGTTCTGACACTTAAATGGAAAGCACATTGGAGAGTTGGCTGAAACAGCGTTGCTGGTTTAGAAGTTGGTTCAGACAGCTTTAGGCTTAGATTACAAGATTTGCAAATTAAAGGAAAACCAGAAAAGGGAAAAAGCATGTGTGCTGAATCCTCCGCGGCCGAATTCCAGCCAGGCACACTCAACATAACTTTATCAATGGAAAGGATTATGCCTTAAGCCCAAACATTGCATGGCTCTAGTGATTTTCCTGACAGCAAAATGCATACGCTACACTTCATGCTGAGCACCCGTGCCAACAGAGCCTGCAAATTAGCATGGAATGCTCATGCTAGTCAGAAACTGGTAGACCTCTGCTTTTTTTTTTTTAAGGTGTTTGTATATTTAAGAGACTACTCATACAGTCAACATGTACGAAATGGGGGTTTTAGTTGTTTGTGGTGTTGCTATATTTTGGGAGGTTAAAAGTTCAGCGTTTAGAAAATCTGCCTTTGTTCTTTGACATGTGGAGAAATGAAGTTGTTGGGCAGGCAGAAAACAGTACCCTCCCAACTGCTCCTTTCCCCTGAATTTACCACATCTCTTTGGAGAGGATGTGGGCATGGTTTTCCACTAATGCAGTCCTCAGTTCTTGCGGATATTAGAGCTGGGTCTGTTTCAGAGTTTGGGGCGTGTGGAGGTTGAGCTTCTGGTCCTCTCCTCTCCTCTCCGGCCCCAGGTCCTGACTTTTTGGACTCCTTTCTGGCTCTGGGACACTGGCAGGCCTCCAGCATTTCACTCAGTGTCTGCCTTCTGAGAACAGCGCTGAGCCAGATGCTCAGCTCAACAAGTCCTCCTATTCAAATATCCCACAGCACGTGTCGAGCCACACAAAGCACAATGTTATCATAGGGATCAGAACTGTTTTTTAGGATGGTTCTAATTGTCCTTACCCAGCGTGACATGCATTGGGTAAGGACAATTAGGTATGTAGGCATTAGGCATGTAAAATCCTTCTGGCACCTAATGCTTGGTTATTAATGATCCAGTAGGAATGTCGGGAATCTATTTTGCTCCGAACATCTACTTTTAAAGAGACTTAGAGAAAACCTGTTGTAATGTTAAGCTGTACTTTTCACTCTAAACCTTTGACATGAACGATCCCTTCTAAAGTGTATTAAATGATAAATCTCTTGAGTGTTTGAGAGACAGGGGATTAAGAGGATTGTGGAAGCGATGCTTTTAAACTACTTGAGCCGAATTATGCTCACACCCAGAACTGTGGATCAGACCGACCAGCTACTGACACTGTTTAATCATCTTCATATTAGGTTCACTTTGTCTTTAATTGCCAGAGCAGTGAGTATCAGTGGCAGTGGATACCTTCTTGTGCCGAGGCCTTCCAAGTCACAAAGTGACATATGATGCAGTATGGCAACAAATAATGCTGTCATTCAGCCATTATTCCTTTTTTCTTTACACCTTGAACATGTGTCGGACCGCACATGTGCCATATGGAGCTATCTGCTTAGCAGCTTGTAACGACAGGTAGAGTTACAGATAACCTGTCCTCAAAATCTTGCATTAGCCTCCTCTCATCACTTCTGCCTAGGTTAGTTTATATTTGATACATTTCAAGAACATATCTATAGAAACACTGTGAAATTCTGTGGTGTCCACCAGCTTAGAGTTGGCTATCACTCACTATTTAGGAGTGGTGTAATAGAATGCCACTTATATATGTAATTATGGTTCTATTAATACTGTAAACCACTAGGGTTTCTTATCTTTTGGAACCCGCATTGACCCAGCAGAACTTTCCTATGAAGTCAGCAAGAAGCTTTTGTCAACCATGAGCATGCATTACAAGAAAAGATGTCGGTATGACCTAGCTATTCATTGCATCAGCAATATGGCAAGTTAAAACCGGTATCTCTGAAAGCGATGATTTCAGGAAAAAGAGTGGGAGAATTTAATGTTGATATACAGTCCCCTCTGAAAATATTGGAATGGCAAGGCCAATTCTTTTGCTTTTGCTATACACTGGAGACATTTATATTTACATTACATTTGGGTTTGAGATCAAAAGATGAATACGAGATGATAGATCAGAATTGCAGCTTTCATTTCCTGACATTTACATCTAGATGTGTTAAACAACTTAGAACATGACGCCTTTTGTTTGAACCCAGACTGGCTGTTTGAACAATTAATAGCTCTGAATGTCTACTCTTGGTTTGAGCCCTGGATTTCGCCTGTGAAGACATGAATGTCCTGAAAAAGAAAGAAACCACTGGTGTACTCAGAACTATACATGGAACAGGTCACCCCCCACCATGTAACTCATGCAGTCTAACCAACGCAGTGTAACCCACTCACTGTAGCCCACACAGTGTAACCCACATACTGTAACCTACAGTGTAACCCACACAGTGTAACCCACACACTGTACTGTTACCCACACAGTGTAACCCACATACTGTTACCCACACAGTGTAACCCACATACTGTACCCTACACTGTAACCCACACAGTGTGACCTACATACTGTAACCTACAGTGTATCTCACATACTGTAACCTACAGTGTATCCCACATACTGTAACCCACACAGTGTAACCCACATACTGTACCCTACACTGTAACCCACACAGGGTAACCCACATACTGTGACCCACATGCTGTAACCTACAGTGCATCCCACATACTGTAACTTACATTGTAACCCACATACTGTAACCTACAGTGTATCCCACATACTGTAACCTACTGTGTAACCCACATACTGTACCCTACACTGTAACCCACATACTGTGACCCACATACTGTAACCTACAGTGTATCCCACATACTATAACCTACAGTGTATCCCACATACTGTAACCTACAGTGTAACCCACATACTGTACCCTACACTCTAACCCACAGTGTAACCCACATATTGTGACCCACACACTGTAACCCACACAGTGTGACCCGCATACTGTGACCCACATACTGTAACCTACAGTGTAATCTACAGTGTAACCCACATACTGTGACCCACATACTGTAACCTACAGTGTATCCCATATACTGTAACCTACAGTGTAACCCACATACTGTACCCTACAGTGTAACCCACACAGTTCCCCATACACTGTTATGCACACACAATGTTCATGTTGATTCAGTTTGAAAAGGGTGATTTGGTACTTCAATTACTGTACCTCACTCTCACTCTTCCCTTTGTTCTATTTATATTTTAGTTTCTGCTGAGTGCACGTTTGGTCATTTGTGGTTTTAAAGTAATGTGAGATATGGGCCACTGTTATGACCCATTGATAGATATGGCATGCACAGTCCTTTCTTTTAGACTTAGGCAGAAGATAAGCACATTTCTTTCCCATGAGAGATTCTCCACAGGAAAAAGTTTGGAATGTACAGACCAGGTGCACAAGACCTGTAAGATCAGCATCATATAGTGGACTGCGCATAACTCAAGGTCTCTGAGGATAGGAAAGTGCAAGCCTTTGAAGTGTACTTTTCTTCTTTATTACACTTGTTTAAAAGGGTTTTCCATCAGAACGTTGTTTCTTATCTTTCCTTATAATAGCTGTAGAGGTTACACAGTAGAGATGATCTGACTGCAGATTTTACCATTTTTAAATCTTCGTCTTTTTAGACATCCTCTCTGTGTTATCCCTAGATTATCACATGATATGTGGAGGTGTTAAATCAGGATTAGCTTTGTTGTACTATATTCAATGTCTTTTTATGTGATTTATTTGTCTGACCTCTAAGTTGAAAAAGAAGTGAGAGCTCTATTTCTATCTATCTATCTATCTATCTATCTATATATATATATATATATATATATATATATATATATATATATATATATATATATATATATATATATAAAAAATGTATTTATGTGTGTGTGTGTGTGTATGTGTAAGTAATTGGACGTTAAGTAATTAAAGATTGTAAACTCCAGCCTGGAATTACATGATGCTTTACTGACAGAATGCTGACGCTAATGTGTTACCAATATGTGAATGCATGCTAGACCCCAGTGAAAGTAGAGGAAATGCATTTTGGACAGACATAGAGCTGTGGTTGAACTTTTTACCCTAATTACTTTCCCGCTAATGCCCACGGCGTGCCGAAATCAAAGGTCCGCCTCAGGCCTCAAGAATCTTGTGATGTGGCCAGCGTTTGTTGCGTTCTGAAGCACAACTCGAGAGGCAGGAGAAGTTAAAGCCCATTGAAAAGTGTGACATGATTCATTTTTCTTTTTGAAAATGTCTTCGTTACCACCCACCAGACTCATAGCTTACAAATATTGCTGAAATTCTTTTCATCTGTGCTGAACATAGCTTTACTTGAAAAGAAATATGAATTGGTGTGAGGTAGACCTGAAGGCGCTTTCATGGGCAAATATCTGTGTAAGCAAAAGGGCATAGTCCCATATTTTAAAATCATAAAAATGTTTCAAGATTATTGTATCCATTTGAAAAGAATGAATCTATGCTTTTGTGTGAGTTACTATTTTCAGTAGCAGGATATTTCACAAATTGTCATACAACTCTGGTTTGTTTTGCATTTCCACACCATGCAGGCCTAGCTGTTTGTTCTCCGTTAGGAATCTACACTATGTTTTAAGAATTTCTCTGGCAGCTAAATTTATGTGCTGGAAAACCTCTTAATTTCCCCGGCTTCTAGGTTTTATGGACCATTTCGCTCAGGTTAATAAAGTTATGGATTAAAAGCTCACTCTGAAACATGACCAGTTGGAGGTCTGTGTATATAATCAGTGTAAATTAGAATAACAGATGAGGAGTTTATGACCAAGTGATGAAATGGTCAGCATCTTCCATAATGACCATTGTCAACCGACGTGTTACTAAAATTAAGTCGAAACCACGACTGTAAAAACGGTACTGCTAAGCAGTGATATTTCCCATCTGGTACTGTTGGAGTGCTGGACAAGAAAAGTTCAGAATACATTTTATGGGATTCCTAATGTGAAGTGAAATGGATTTTGCAGGACTGCTCTGTGGTCATTTTGTAGGCTTGTACTGTATGATTAACTAAGTGATTCGGGATGGTGCGAAGGTGGCATGATGTGGATGAAATAGTATATTGTGATTATTTTGCTATACAGTATGATCATAATATGTCTTGCTGTGCATTTTGGTGTAAATTGGTGATCTTATGATGTGGCAAGAATAAAGGATGGCTTGCATTAATTTTTATTCAGAATTATTGTTACTGTATATACTGCATCAGTGGCACTTTCAATGTGCCATGAAGACCTGACCTGAAACATCCCATCAGAGGTCAGAATGCTCAAAGGGGACAAGAAAACTGTCGTTCGGTAGAAGGATTTAGTCATATTGCAGTCTTCTGTAATATAAATATTGCAATGGCTCATATGTCACTAACTCTTTACAAACAATCTATTGTATAGCCCAGAAATGTATCTTATAAGCATTGTCAAATTTTGCCACTCCAAATGGAGAATGGAAAATTCAATGAGCCTGTCCAGTTTGATATTTTCCTAACCTAGCCGATGCTTGAAGCGTTTTCTCACACTTGGCTACTGTCTAAATTGGGCATTGCCGGTTGAAAAAAGAAAATAGAAGGCAAAAATCGTTCCACTCATGGAAAAAGGGCAGGTCTCAGTTTAATGGATCATATTTTTTAAACGTGCCCTTTGTTGAAGAAAGCATCTATTTGACATTGATAAAATGGGATCACAAAAATCGTAGACAAGGGCATTATATTGGTGCTCAATATCACCTACATGTGTGCAGAACTGAAGCTCTGATATAATTTTATAAAGGTAATTGAAATTTACGGTCACTCTTGAATCGAGCTCTAGATTTTCAGTGAGAGGAAATTGTATTATAGATGACAGTGCATTGCTTCCATTAGAAGCAGGCCATTAGTTCTCATACAAAAAGGTAATTGAAGTGACCAATATGATGATTTTTTTTTTCATGGCTATCACTGTCTCATTAATCAATCTGGAAGCATATCATTTGTGTCAAATTGGCTCCAAAAAGCTTTAAATTGGATTGATCTGGTCCAGATAATGCTGAAATCAATGAATAGTGGCTATAAGACAAGTTTGAGAAGTTAAATGCCACTATTAATCTCAGGATTTGAATCCAGAGTGTTTTCTGCTGTAATAATAATGGCTCCTTGTCTCTTGTATCCTAATGATTAAACGTTGCAAGCCTAAAAAAAAAAGAGCATCAAAGCAACATAAGAATAAAGAGCAGTAACTTTTCCAGATGCTGTCTTACATTTAACATACTCTGAAGCTGTTGCTGAGACTTGTTCACTCGCTTCGCTATTATTATGTGCTCATTTAGTTGCTATAAAGAAAGTAAAACAGAGTACACTGACACGCACTCGCACTAACACATGCAGCTTGGTTTCTGTCTCTTTTATTAGCCAGGCAATGTTGTGAGGGCTGCTCGAGTGCCAGGGCTTTAGCAGATTGTTCCGGCTGTGGCCTGTGAATCCATCTGTGCTGGAGCTGGCTGCCGGGCATGGCAGTGTGCGGCCTCGTTCGTGTCTGTGGTTTCTGCCACAGCTCTCAAAATTGTGGCGTTTACACGCATGCTATAATCCGGTCCTGGCTGAGCTTGTAGTGTAAGTGTAGAAAGCTGAATATATTGAGTTCAGCATGAAATCAGAGCTGTTGTATGCCTGCCATTTTTCCTTAAAAAGACTGGCTGTAGTTCCAGACCACAGTAGACTGTTCAAGAAATACAGCAGAAGTCTAAAAGGTGCCGTCAGTGTCTCAGCCTGTACGGTGACCCAAGGTCTGCCATTCACTGCTGTGCTACTGTGTGACGGCCAACACACATAGCAAACCGGAACGTTACTCACCGCAGTCTCACAATGATGCGGACAAGTGGGTGAAACACATCTATTTTGGGAAGAAACAAAATGTGCTGTTTGTGTCTCATCACAGTTCCACTCACAGCTCCTTTTTTGTTGATTGGCACATTTAAGAAATTTCTGGTTCTCCATCACAGAGCTGTGAAGCACAGTATGTTCAAGTGCCTCATCGTTTTCCGTTTAGTCTTTTCTGCTTTCACATTTGACAGTTTGCGGCTGCTTTAGGATGCACTTATGTGTGCGTATTTTGAAGAACGCCAATGTTACAGCCACACCGTGTCATCTCATTACATCTGCTCAGTTTATGTTGAGAATATCTTATGCGACGATTTGTCTTCTTTTGCTTCCCGGTTTGGTCACCTGCACGGGGGGCGCAGTATCCTAGTGGACATCACGTTTACGTCACCTCCGGGGTTGGGGGTTCGAAACCCGCCTCCGTCCTGTGTGCTCGGAGTTTGCATGTTCTCCTTGTACTTTGGGGGTTTCCTCTGAGCACTCTGGTTTCCTGATTGGCATTTTCAAATTGTCCTGTGTGTGATTGTGCCCTGCAATCGGGTGTCCCCTGCCTTTTGCCCAGAGTTCCCTGGGATAGGCTCCAGGCCCCCTGGCGACCCTGTGTAGGAAAAGTGGTATGGAAAATGGACGGATGGACAAGCAACAAACATGACTGAATAGTGACAAGATAACCTTTTAATGCCTTACCATTATTGATGGCTATAAATAAGACAATTTGAAGTGGTGATGTCTTGTTTTGTACATAGACATGATGAAGAGATGTTTTTTGAATTTATGAGAATAAATGATTACTCGTTTCAACTTTAAAAAAAATTTTTTTAGACAAGCTATGTCAAATCAAACAAGAAATAAAAAATTTATGAAAGTTTGTGGAAACTCATCACTTTTTAGCTAGTCTCTGGTCCCATGAGATCCTTTCAGCTAAGTAATTGTCCTAAACGTGTGATTGGCTGCGACAAGCAGCAGCAGAAGATCACCGACAGAAGCCGCAGTGGTTCATGTTTTCAAACTAAAGTCACTAAATGATGGCCATTTTTTTTTTCATTTTGGCCATGTTTATCGTCTCCGCTGCTGCCTTTTTTTTTTCTCAATTCAATTCGCTTCATTCAACTGAATTGCTTTGCTGTGTCTGCCAGCTGATGACCCCTGGTCTAGGGCTAGGCCATTTTCATTATATTACAACCTTTCAGACTGACTTCTTAATAGCATTTTTGCTCTTCTTTAGGGACCAGGGCTATGATGAGACACCCTCCATGGATTTCACATGTAATTGCCAAATCGTATGACTGTGTCGAATCTTATCTATGATTCATAATCAAATCACTTTCAGCATGGAGGTAGACATACAGTTCAATTAAGTGACAGACGTATCACAGTCATTAGCGGTTGAATTCAGAGCCTATTATTTTGTCAGTGAATCACTAGTTATTGATTTTCTTTATTTACAGAGACAATCAGATCAGTCATTTCTCCGTTCTGCATTCCAGCGTGACCTTTTCTCACTCGGCCTGATTCGGGTACTCTGATGCAGCCGCGTTGTAAGGCACAAATGATTTGTATAGAGCAGAATTATCATTACAGAGAGAACAATCTACTTTATGAGAAACATCCCACCGAACTGACTGCTTGATATAGCAGACCAAGCAGTGCCAGCGAAGTTGGTGAACTTTTAATGAGGATTAATGTCTGAGGTCCTTTCTGCCAGCAGCCACTTTTCCTTCCCCCAGACTTGTGCTGATGTGTTACTTGACAAAGCATTTAATGTCAGATTTTGGGAAGGAAATGGCTGCAACACTTTTGGGAAGAATACTGATGCAATTAAACTAAGAAACTGGTTCTCTGTGGGATTGTTTAGCTTTCAGTGCGTTTCAGATGCATTCCAATGAAGACTGATGTATTTGTGATTTGTTCTTTGTTTGTCAGAATTACTGCCATGTGTGTATGTTTCTTACAGGACCAGCCCTCCGTACTGCTGTGTGGACCTGTATTCTCTAAGGACCGGAGAGATGGTCAAGTCAATTCAGTTTAAAACGCCCATTTATGATCTACACTGTAACAAAAGGTATCCTGATGCAATTTCTTTTTTCTTTTTTTACTTCTAATTTGAGAATTATTTGTCATATACAGATCAGTATCTATTCCAGTTATCTACAGTGTATGTACTGTTAATGGGTTCACTCTGTTTCTTTAATTACAGGATTCTTGTCGTCAGTCTTCAAGAAAAGATTGCTGCCTTTGACAGCTGCACTTTTACAAAAAAATTCTTTGTCACAAGTAAGTCCACTTGTTTATAATGTCCCAGTTTTGTTTGCTCTTCATCCGATTCTTCCACCTTAAAAGTCCAGCGAAGGAGCTCTAGTTTTGAATAATCCCTCACACACACTGACATCATTAAAAAGCACTCGCCTTGAGTTTTGTTGTGTGAACCTGCACAATCTCAACTCCATGCGTGCAATTGGAGCACTGGAGACATTTTACCTCGTCACTCTGCGCAGCTATACGATATCAAAGACCTGTCCCAGACTCCTTATTTCGACAGGCCGGTAATCACTCACCCTGGCCATTACATGAAAACACTTGTAGACGCTCTTAAGTCTGTCCTTTCCCAGCACCTAACACTCTTTGGCTTCTACAGTAAGGGCCATTGTGTCCTCTGAAGTCCATATCACAATCCAAAACCAGGCCTTCTATCCCCACTTAAGCAATCGTCTGTTGTAAATTGCCATTAGCGTAGTTTTAATGGCTCTCATTGTCTGTCTGCTTTCCC
>NC_071271.1:13432574-13455074 GCF_023375685.1 Ictalurus furcatus | reverse complement strand
GCTTAATCAAGCATTCAGGCCGAGCGGCAACGTCAATACCTTGTGGCGCCTGTGTTTGTTGGGCCCTCTGGATAGTGCTCTGACAAGCCCACTAACAGACTGTGTGTAAATTGCCCTGGCCCATCAATTATTAAGAGAAACGTTTGCCGCCTAATTGATCAACGCTAATGTGTTTTCTAATCACTGCAGTTGGAGTTTTTAGTGCTAATCCAAACAGTCAGCATTGATCAAGGCGCGGGTCTGGCAGGGGAAGGTGGTGGCAGATCCTATTCCTGACTCCTGCTGTTCCAGCATTTTCTTATCTCTCTGTTGCTCAGATCACTAAGCTAACACACTCGAACAGTGCATTCGCACGCCATGTGTCTGGATGATACTTAATGAATAACATCTTTATCTTCCTGGAATTTGCACAACCACAAATTCCCAGAAATATTATGAATTATCTGCTGAGGGATGGGTGTAATATCAGATCTATCAGACTGATCAATGTGGTCTCTCTTTTTATAATCTAAAATCTATAAATGTCATTGAAAACTTTGAATGAATTTCATTTTTAGTGAAGTGATTTATACAAAATTAGTACAGCATAGTGCACTGTCATTTGAACGTCCATTTCAGCATTTGGGTTGTATGATGCTTTTTGGTGGACGTAAGCTGCCATTGCTTTATAGCTCCAGCGCAAAAAAAGCAAGATGTGGATGCGAAACATTTTGAGGTCCAAGGGAAAATTTGTAATTGAAAGTTTACACTCAAGTTTTTGTTGCTTAAATATTTAGTATTTAACGGGATAGTTCACCCAAAAATGAAAATTCTGCCCTCTATTACTCCCCCTCATGTCGATCCAAACCCATAAGATGTTCGTTCATCTTCGGAACACAAATCAAGGCATTTTAATGAAACCTGGGAGATTTCTGTCCCTCCATTTACAGTCCAAGTAACCAAAAGGTTCATAAAGGCATCGTAAAAGTAACCCATGTGACTCCAGTGGTTTTATCCTGATTTGATGAAGCGATACGAATGCGCAAAAACAAGAAAAGTCTTTATTTACAAAATATCTTCACTTCCGCATAGATCTCCGACGTGCCTTTATGAACTTTTTGGAGCGTGAAAGTTTTGGTTACTTGGACTGTAAGTGGAGGGACCGAAATCTCCCAGGTTTCATTAAAATGTCTTGATTTGTGTTCCGAAGATGAATGAACGTTTTAGGGGTTTGGATCAACTTGAGGGGAAGTAATTGAGGACAGAATTTGCATTTTTGGATGAACTATCCCTTTAAATGCATTTTAATATTAATTGAACTAGAATGAACAGTAATTACTTACACACTAAACAATACACCAATTTGTACAGAAATGTTTTACTTTCTTAAGGCCATTTTTTTAGTTTTAAAAAAAAAAAACAACAAAAAAACATTTCCTCCTTGGGATTAAAAAAAAAAAAAAAAAGAAGTATTTTCCCCACAGTGATGTTTCATTATCATTAGGAAATAATATCTGAATACATACAGCATATGACACAATTAATCAAACCTTTTTCTAATCAAGCTATAAGATTCATTCAGTCTAAAAGTTTAGGAAATGTATGTGTTGATAAGCTTTTGTTTATCGATGTACATACAGTGTACATTGTGTTTATTGTGTACATACAGTGTACATTGTGTTTGTGTACATATACAGTGTACATTGTGTTTGTATACATAATGTACATTGTGTTTTTGTTGTGTACATACAGTGTACATATACAGTGTACGTTGTGTTTATTGTATACATATAGTGTACATTGTGTTTGTATACATACAGTGTACGTTGTGTTTGTATACATACAGTGTACGTTGTGTTTGTATACAGTGTACATTGTGTTTGTATACATACAGTGTACATTGTGTTTGTGTGCATACAGTGTACATTGTGTTTGTGTGCATACAGTGTACATTGTGTTTGTGTACATAGTGTACATTGTGTTTGTGTACATACAGTGTACATTGTGTTTGTGTACATACAGTGTACATTGTGTTTGTGTACATACAGTGTACATTGTGTTTGTGTGCATACAGTGTACATTGTGTTTGTGTACATACAGTGTACATTGTGTTTGTGTACATAGTGTACATTGTGTTTGTGTACATACAGTGTACATTGTGTTTGTGTGCATACAGTGTACATTGTGTTTGTGTGCATACAGTGTACATTGTGTTTGTGTACATACAGTGTACATTGTGTTTGTGTACATAGTGTACATTGTGTTTGTGTACATACAGTGTACATTGTGTTTGTGTGCATACAGTGTACATTGTGTTTGTGTACATAGTGTACATTGTGTTTGTGTACATACAGTGTACGTTGTGTTTATTGTGTACATACCGTGTATGTTGTGTTTATTGTGTACATACCATGTATGTTGTGTTTATTGTGTACATACAGTGTTTATTTGTTGTGGTTCTAGTAAAGGTTGTTAAAAAGATGATAAGCCAGCAAACCGTTAATCTCTGGCTTATGAGCAGGAAATTGTAGTTCATTTATGCATTTGTTTTGAAATTTGATAACGATTGTATCTTCAATGTGGAAAATTCACTGAGGGTTTTTTCCTTTATGCTTTTCTTTCCTCAGACACTAAAGACAGGGCTGACGATGGTGGGTAAAGTAGTCACTCAGCTTACAGGCACCCTGCCCTCCGGAGCACCTGATGAAGAGGGCGTGGCCCACAGCAGCACCCGCCGCAGCCCTCACCAACCCGGCGTAGTTACTGTCATAGACACACACAGTGTGGGAGAGGGACAGGTACGCACACACACACACACACACACAAACACACAAACACACATACCATACAGTGTGCATTTTAACAGCCAGTATTTCTTTTTCATTTAATCTTTTGAAGAAAATACATAGTTTTTTTTTTTTTTTGTCGTTTTGTTATTGCTTATCTTAGTTGTAGTCTGGTTACTGTATAAGTAAAACATAACCTTTTAATGCTTTTAAACAAATACATTATTTTTCGTTTCTAACATGCAAATGCAATCAATTCCTAAGCTCTAAATCCTTCTTAAATGGACCACCGGATCGTACAATTGTACACATCCATTACAGGCCTGCATGTTGAAATGATCACACCACTGCCACTTTACTGTTAGCATCCAGACACAGATCAGAGGAGACTGGAGTCCAGTGGTGGCCTCTCACCTCGCGTCTTGCACATTGTGGCCAAGCAAATAGTGCAGCGCATCTTAATTCCCTTCCGTATTCACGTTTGCAAAGTCAGTGCGCAAAGAGGATAAGAAAAAACGTTTCATCTTTGTGTTCAGTCGCCCGGGTCTGACATTCGTCTCATTTTTATTTGTTATATAATAAACACGTCATTATGTTTCATTCTATATTTTGAGTGGAAGGACAGATTATTATTTAATGTATAGTTTTTATCTAGAAAAAAAGGTTGTTGTTGAACTTTTTTTGTTGTACTGTTTGTCAACAAATGCAGCACTGATGCCAATAGGTGTAAAATATGTAAAAATAAATAAATAAATAAATAAATAAATAAAATAAAAAATTTGTTACACTAGTCTGACCTTGATGGCAAAACATCCTGAATCATTCTGCGTCGTTGATTAATCCCATTCAGCCTTCTTTTTCAAGAAGCATTGTGTCTCCCACTGATTTGTCATCACTATGTTATAAGGAAACGGACTCTGTAAGTTCAGAGTTCGTGCCAGGACGACGGCTGCCAGGCTTACGACACAATACCACTTCCTGTACCTCGGCTGTCCTGGCATGAGTGCCGCTGTAGTGAGAGATGAGAACCAGGTGAGCAGAGGTGAAGGGAGGACTGGTCCCACTCTGTCTCCTCTTTTTCTGAAACCCGAGTGTGTGTAAAGATGAACACCGTTCCACCCGAGAAGAACATCATTTCTTTTTTAGACCCTCTGTTGTGGACAAGCAGAAACTGCTCCCAGGTGTTCATCTATCACACAGGATCTCTTTAATGGAGTGTCAGCTTAACAGGCCAGTTTAAATGTTTGCAGTTCTCTCGTTCAAGGATTTTTTACTCAGACAGAGGTTAAGTTGGAACAGATTTCTCTCATGTTCCTTTTATTCCCCCCCTATTTCTCACCCTGTGTTGATTTTGACCCGTGTAAACAGCTCGTCTGGTTTCCTGGGCTGTTAAAAATCCGAAGGTTAAACCAGAGTGTCCACAGAGGCTCGACCTCACACGCTACACCCATCGAGAGGTGTGATTTATTCTGCTTACGCACGCTTCCCGTTTCACCAGAGTCAACACTTTTACCTCTTTATTTGAAAGCTGCAGGGAAAGAAAAACGGACGCTATAAATAGTTGTCCCTGCAACATGATATAGATGAGACCTAACCTTACAAGAAGTAGGCCACTTTGCCACACTTGTTTTCCTAATGAAGGCTTTTCATGTTTCTGTGGCTGGCACACACGTAACTACACATGACAAGTCACGTTCCTCTGGTCTACCCATGTGATGCGTAGGGACTAGAACACAAAGGATGGAGTGATGTGAGGCTGTTACCACATCAAACTATCTATTTTCCAATAACAGCATGTCCTAGTTTTATAATCCTCTTATACCACATCATTCGTCACCCATTAGGTTAAAATTTAGTAAATGATAACTGAAAGTACTTTCAACCGTTTATTTTTATCTTTAATATTATGGAATGTTAGTTCCTGTTATCACGTACGCTATACCTCACCGGACGGCCTTTCCTCACCACAGTCTCTTAAACTTCTCATGTTACAGAGAAATCAGAAGTCCTCAGTCTTAAAGACTATCCATAGATGGAAAACCATTACAAGGCGCGTACACTGTAAATTCCTTCCAGAAATAAAATAAACATAAACCTCTCCTTACAGAAAGCTTCACCATATCAATGATTATACATCATTATTTATTTATTTATTTATTTATTTATTTAAATCTAGGTATTATTTTTCTTAGATTACATAAATTATATATTATCTTCCATAGAAATTCTAACGATTCAAAGCAGCACATTTTAATATAAAACCATGATTTGTGTCGAAGCCGGAAACACCGTCAGAGCTGCCGTTATAGATATATCAGATTTTTTATCAGAGAATTCAACAGCTTTTTGTTGTAACTATGCAATAATTTACTGGCTAGGTACCGAGTTTATAACATCCTCCAGAGTTTTCTCCTTCTGCTGTTTTTCATCTCCCGAGTGCTTTTTTCCACATAAATTTTCAGTCATACCTGGATCCCTGTAAAACATTATCTGTTCTCTGGTATGAGACCTGTTTTTTGTCACTGGGGCGTTTTTTGTGAGTCTGAACTGAAATGTCTTAGTTTGAGAGCAAGGCTGTTTTGTGTTTGGACTGGGTTCTATTAAAATGAGCGGCATGCTCCTTAATGCAACACCCCGCTAGATTTATCACTCTTCTCTTTGGCCTCCTCATGTCTGGCCTTAGTTATACTCTCTTTCATGAGTCGACTTTCACAGAGGGCCACTGACTAGAGAATGGCCTCTTGTGGAGCAGCACCTCTCTCTCTCTAGCTCTCTCGCTCCCTCCCTCTCTCCTTCTAGCTTTCTTGCTCTTCTTTATCTTCCTTTCTTGCCCTTTTTCTGTCTCTCTGCTTTCGCGTTCCTTACTCCTCCTCCTCTTTCTCAATCTCAGCCGTCGTTTTTTTTTTTCTCCCTGTAGGAACACATAAAGGATGAGTTACAGATCCATAGTGCTGCTCTTTTAACTGAGAGCTATTAATCTCTTTTGGATATCTATTAGCAGCGAGACAGTCTAGAGTTTCCTCCTGCTGTGTGTGTGTGTGTGTGTGTGTGTGTGTGTGTGTGTGTGTGTGTGTGTTTTAACTCTTTCAACACTTCATTTATTCTTTCATTTTTCAGATTCTGGTCCTAGCTATCATAGACGTGCATATGTGTGTGTGTGTGTCATAGACGTGTCATAGCTATCATAGACGTGTGTGTGTGTGCGCGCGCGTTTGTTTGTGTTAGAGTGTATGTACAGATGTATTGCTTTTTAATAACAAAGTGCTGCTTAATGCTCAGTTCTGATTGGACAGAAGGTGTTGATTCATTTTCTACAACAGCAGTTCATATTAATGTACTCATTCTAATATGTTATTTCTGTACTAACATCTTAGACAGAAACTTGTACAGCAAACATGCCATATAAATGGATTAAAGAAACGTGTGTAATTAATGATACGGTGACGCTTTCTGGGAGCAGATTTTTCTGTAGCTTTTATGGAAGGCGTCTCCAGTGTCAGAAATTTGTACACAGAGGTAAAGCTCTAAAGTCTTTTAGTTTTTTTTTTTTATACTTCAGGAGTGAGCAAAAAGAGAGACTGGTGAAGGGATGACTGTTTAAAGTTGCTACAATGTACTGTAAGTGACTTGTCTCATGGACGTTCCACACCGTCAAAGGTATCTCTAAACTAATCAAGACGTGTGAAGATGTAATTAATATACATCGTAATCAAAGTTGCTTTGGTTTGAGAGGAGTAAAACACTTCAACTTTGCCATCCTTCCAGGATTTCGCGCTTATTGTGATGGCCGAAATGAACACAAAATCAAGCACACACCACAATATTCGGAGGAGCTTGCAAGTTTTCAGAATTTCCGCAGATATTCTGCAGATTTGGGCCAAGACGGGTCATGTGATGTCATCTCAACGTGCCTTCATTCGAAGTGTTCTTCCATTCACGTATGTCAAACATGAGTACAGGTTTCAAGGTCTCATTTACCGACAAACATCACTGTGAAAGACCGCGTGAAACAATTCTGTGCCATTGTAATGATGCCATTTCAAGTAGTTTTCCGCCAAAAAAAAAGGCACAAAAAATTCCATGTCGCATCACAAAAACAAAACAAAAACAACCCCTCTGCGAAATCCTGTGTGGACTGACTTTGGTGTGGTAACAGTAACTCCTCTTCACGTCTGGCTACATCACTCCACCCCATCATTGATCCTTGTCCTGCTTTAGTTAGGATGCATCTTTGTATTCAGGCGTTAAAGTAGTGCGCATTGCAGCGTGCTCTTCTTCGAGCGAATGCAGTCGAATGATATTCGGTTTTGTTTGGTCAGCTGAATGTAATCTTGTCTAAGAGCATAACTTTTCACGTCTTTCATCCATACTATCTTCTGTATCTAAACCGATTACTGCACATCACTGAATGCTGTGCAAATCATTTTCTATTTATTTGATGTCTTTAATATTGTGATGCTTTTGTGTGTATCTGTAGGTACTTGTGAGTGAAGACTCTGATGGAGAGGGAGTGGTCGCTCATTTTCCAGCTCATGATAAACCCATATCCTGTATGGCATTCAACCCGAGTGGTAAGTGTACACATTTACAGCGCCTTACTGAACCTCAGCAAAGCCATTACAGTTAACAGTCCTAGATTTACTTTTAGCTTAAGTGTTCAGGTGCACATGGTGGAATTTGGGAAAGATTTGATGCACCATGGAGCACGCACATAAAACGCATCACTTTTTAAATGTCATAAGATTTGCAGTGGCTTGTGTAGGATGGTTTAAGATGTGTGTGTGGGTTTTTTTTTTTTTTTTTAAAGATGTGATCTGATCATCTACTTTAGAAAGGGTCTGGCACCAGTCATTGAGTTGAAATGACTGATTGTTGCCCCTGTGGCACAAAGTCTACATCCAAGCCCTTTTATCACACTAGCACACTGACTGATCAGTTCATGTCTGTCCATTTGAAAGTGCTAACTAAACCCTGATGTGTGGATGAAGTACTGCCAAAGCCCCCGAGCCCCGTCAGGTCCGGTTTCACCCTCTCGAAGATGAAAAGAAATGTGAAGTGATCACTCTGTTGAAGATGACGTGGGTCAAGTTGGTAATTCATTATACATTTACTTCCGCATGTCACAACATGCTTTACCTCACAGTGACACATCAGGTCTCGCTGAGAGTCTCATCGTGTAATATACAGTAGCAGTGCCCTTGGCCTGACCTTGCATGCACCAGTCTTCTATGATAGCCAGTCATCAGAACACCTTTGTGCCTTTGCACATCATTGTGTTTGTCCTTCCGGAAATCCACTACAGCTAGCGTATTGTGCGGTGAGTGTCGCAGGTTGAGTGGCCAGTTAATAAGGAGGTGCTGAAAGCTGCTGCTCGCCAGTGCCCTTAGAGGAATCCTTCAAATACCTGTCCTTATTAATGCACTGTGGGAAAGTCCACGCAAGACGACTCGTTTTCCACCGCTGCTTAGCTGTCTTCCTCTCTTTTTTTTTTTTCCATTTTATCTGCTTATAATAGACACATCACTGCATGCTTATGATGAATTTCACTGCTGGGAGTGAACTTGGATACTTCAGTTCACTTCAGTTTCATTTGTATAGCAGATTTAACAACAGAACTTGTCTCAAATCAGCTTTACAAAAATCTGGATGTATATCAAGATCGTTGGAACTGAAGGTTTATTATAGGGTTTCTTATTTTTTTTTTTTCTTCTCCCCTTAAGCTCTATTTTAAGAGCTTGAAGTTCTCAGGCATTCACAGTGCTTTTTGTTTTAACAAATATAACATGCAAATATCTGTCAATATTATAAACATGAGTTCCCACTGTTTATACAAATTCTGTTCTAATCCAGTGAGATTTTCAGTTATATGCTCTGTGGCAGTTAGAACTTTCGCAAAGTTTGGCATGAGCTGTTGCGGCAGGGCTTCAGGCCGATATAGAGCCCATGTTCTGTTTAGGTTATAGGCATGCACTGCAAAATATAGCATTAGTCCTGTATTACATAGCCTTTCTAGCCTGAAACCATGACCGTGCCATAGGAAATTACACTTATTTCTTATTTTAAAAATAGCTGCTCTGTGCACCGCTAGTGTCTGGTGTAAAGCCACTTTGACAACACGACAGCGTGTTGAACCCAGCACTGCTGTGGTGGGATTTAAAATGGGCTTAAGAGGAGCTTCAAATCGAATGGCGCCTAATGAACTTTTCACAACAATAATCTCTCAGACTTTCAGTAACTGCATTTTCTTGGTCAGGGTCAATGTGGATCACTGGGAATACACCCTGGATGGGACACAAGTCCATTGCAGGGCACCATGCACATATACATTTATGCCTGGGAGAAGTTTATCTTAGCCATTTCACCTACTGCTGTGTTTCTGGGAGGTGGGAGGAAACTGGAGAACCCAGAGGAAACCCATGCAGATGCATGGAGAGCATGCACAGAACCTCCAAACAGACGGTAACCCGAGTCCAGGATTGAACTGGGAACCCTGGAGGTGTGAGGCAGCAACGCTACCACTATAATTATTATTACCCATAATATGACTACTAATAATATGACAGTTTTAATTATTAAACATTATAGTTAGTAAAAATCTTCTGCAGCTCCATCTGCTTTTTTATATATATATATATATATATATATATATATATATATATATATATATATATATATATATATAAAATATATATATATATATATATATATATATATATATATATATATAAAATGTGTGTATATATATATTTATATAAAATATATATATATATACATATATATAAAAAATGTGTGTATATATATATTTATATAAATAAGAGAGAGTGAGAAAGAGAGACTTTGAACTAAAATGTCTGGTTGGTCTCTTGGGGGCGCTGTTGGTTAACCTTTATGCCTGTGAGCTGAGCGCAACCTTTGGCCTATTAACCTGCATGGAGGAGCGCTGTAGTGGATCTTCAGCTAGTGGCCTGTTGCCTCTGGTGAATGACACAGTGACCATCATCCACACAGGCTTTTCATGTTTGCGAGTTGGCTTGGCTGCTTCGCGATGCCAAGCAAAATACAAACACAGCTTGTTCTGTAGTGTGAGTTTCTTTTTCCTAACTTCTAAGGGTTCTTTCATAAAATAACAACACGGAGACTTTCAGTTAAAACCCTGAAAATCTGGTTTGACCGCTGAAATTAATGGAACTCTTAGAGCTGGTACAGCTGCCTCAATGTCCAGTGAAAGCTTGATGTAGTGTTGTGGTAGTTCTTTCTTTATAGAATTAGACAGAGGTCATAGTCCCGGCTCAGCGAGGCCCCACTCAGGTCCAGTGAGTGTTAAGCCTCCAGCACAGCTCTTTGTCAGACGTCCCCTGCCCCATGCAGAGAGGACTCCAGGCAACTTGGTTTAGATAACAGCAGGGTGCACAAAACTTCAAACAGCTTAACCTTTCACTTGTCTGCTTTAGTCAGAAATAATGGGATGTGTCTGTTATCACTTCATTTGCCCAGGCATAAATGGAAAAGACTATAATAATTGTTTTTTTTTAAATTATGAAATTGCTCAGCACCGAAAAGGCTGGGAGAATTCCCCTAGTTTCTTGAGACTAAAAAGAGCCTCTAAACAGGGACTAGGGGTCAGGCTGAGTATTCCTCACGAATGGTCTCGCACATACAGATATGCAGTCGTTTAGGTGCCTGACATCATTAGGGCACATGATCAAAAAACAAGTCCTTCAGCATTGTTGGTTTCTGGCCTCCCGGCTCAGGGTAGAGGGATTGGTTTTAATTAGCGGGAAACGCTCTCTGTCTGCTAGCTGCCCCGGTTCCGAGGGAATTACGTGCGTGAGCTCAGAGCCGCAGTGGAAAGTGTCGTGTTTGCTGTAGGGTCGACCACAGCTCTCTCCGGAGTGGGTAGATTTAAAAAATAGAAAAGACAAGCCCTAAGACAATGCGGTGATTTGACACCAACTGGGAAGCACAGATCCCTTCTCAAAAAAAAAAAAAAAGCAAGAATGTAAGAAACCCAACTCAGCAGTATATGTTGGACACACAACAGAAGAACATGGATGGAAAATGGCAGCCATGCGGGTAGCTGGCACTTGCTTTGTGGTTTTGTAAGATCTATTCATAGGTGTGTAATTAAAGGATACTCCAGCGCACTATGTAAACCTGCACGTCCTATCCATGTAGGCTTAATTTTTAGTACGTGACAGCTCGACTTCAGCTTAGCACCGAATAAACTACTTTGCTGTGAGTGTAATATATTAGCGGTGTGCACAATGAGCATGAGAGTATATTCTCAATAGCTAGGAGGACCACTGTCATTCTGCTTAATCACTTCTTCATGGTAGATCAGTTCAGCACAGCTCTGTTCTTCTTCCGTAGATGATGTCTCATTTATTATTACCAGAGCTCTCTGGACTCTGAGTTCTGCGTATTCATTCGTTCGTTTATTCATTCATCTCCACTCACTGCTTTATCATGGTCAGGGTCGCAGTGCATGCGGAGCATATCCCAGGAACACTGAACGTGCGGTGGGAATACACGCTCATTCACACCTAGAGGCTATTTAGAGTAGCTAATCCACATACCAACATGTTTTCGGGAGGTGGAAACCGGAAAGCCCAGAGAAACGCACATAGACACAGGGAGAACATGTGAAACTTTATACAGACAGTAACCTGAGCTCAGGATCGAACCGGAGACCCTGGAGCTGTGCAGCTGCATGATGCACCACCATGCCGCCTGTTCAGCATAGTCTACACAACAGATTTCGAGGTCAAAAATACTAGAAAAATGACATCCAACATTCTAAAAGTGTACTCGGTGGTGTAAACACTGCTATGGACAGTCTCCAGCTTCAGAAGCACTTCTGTAAAATACATTTGTTCGTTAGAGGTCATGCCTGCTCGGTATGGAAGACGACCCGAAAACAAGAATCCACATGCATACGATGCAATAATGCAGCGCTATGCGACGTGGAAAAAACATGCAGTACGTTGTATTTTTATTTGATCTCCTTATTTCATGGAGTTCAGAATCTAATTGGCTAGTGTGTGTGTGTGTGTGTGCGTTTGTGTGTGTGAGACAGTAGCTGAGGTTCATCGTTCAGTTCTGCACAGAGCTTGAGCACAGTGGGATGGTCAGAAATGATTACAGGCTCTAGCTGAGATGTTGTCCATTTTAATGCCCCATGCCAGCGGGAGCTAGGTATTAGTGGAATTTGCCTCGAGCATAGGCTTTGTTTCGTGAAGCCGATCGCTTTGTTAAATCTGATGACCTGCATTGTTATTTTTTTTTTTCTCAACCCTCTTTTTGTTCTTTGGATATGTTTTTCTGTGTAGCAGAAATCTTATCATGAATTGCTGTGTTTTTCTCCCTCCACCCCTCAGGCTGTGTAACAGGATTTTGTGCAACACATTTTTGACCATTTGCAGTCTGATAACACTGCTGGTATGCACGTAGCATTACTTTGGCAATAAATATTATGTTCGTTTTAATATAAATATTCATTTATTTATTATAGATCTATATTATTAGATGCATTTCTGCCTATTAAAACTCGTTCTGCGCAACTGCTTGACAAATCTTCACAATGATTATTGCTGCACTGACTTCCTAACAAGCTGGGATGTGCGAAGAAAAGAATTTCACTGTGCTGTAATGTATATGTGAAAAATAAAGGCCGCTTCTTCAATTTTTTTATTATCTGTTATAGATAATAAAAAATAGATACCTGTTGCTCGGCATAGAGCTGGCTTTCTAACGATGCATAAAATAACCTTATAACGTCAACACTTTACATGTTTACAAGAAAATATAGAGATCTAAAAGCCAAGATTTCTGGGAAAAAATACTATATTTCATTCATGCCAAATGTTCTTTCAGTAACCTTTAAAACTATTTGATTTTTTTTGTTTTGTTTTTGAAAGTCTGTAGCTCTACCTCAGTAAGATTTCAATCTCTCCCCCCCCCCCCCCCAAAGTCTAACTTAAACCCACATTTAAAGCCAGTGAAGTGAAGCCATTATCAGCCCAGCATGTATCCTCTCCTTTTCTTCCTTGTTTATGTATGAGTCATCAGCCACGTTGACATGATGTTGACAACATCATGCTCCTACGCTTTGTGGCTCTTTTCTGGCCGCTTTACTTTGGGCCGCTTTACTTTGCACTCTCTGTGTTTGTGTGAAGCATCAAAACCCCTCTTCCCCAGTCGAAAATGAATCAGCCATTGTCCAGGAAGAACCTTGAGCTCACCTCCGTCTGAACGGCATTAGCGTCGAAGCGTCACGAAGAACTGTGAAATCCGATCTGCTGTGCTGAATGTTTCAGGGGATTAATTAGTTAACAGGACGTTCTGTGAAATAAAGGCGAACATTTAGATGAAATGAGATTATCATCCACTGTCTGGCGAAAAGTACAAAGGATTACGCGTTTCATCCGTTCGCTCTTCTTATCTGGAGATTGTGGTTTGACCAATTTGTTTTTGGGCTTTTAACATTCACACAAAAAGCCGTGTAAGGCTGGCTAAGCCTCTGTGGGAGAACGTGCTTTTCTACCACCGCAGCACTGATGAGCTTTGAGTTATAAGCGACACAGTAAAACATAGAGTAGGACATTTAAAAAGTGACGTGGATTTGAAATACTATTACTCACGCTAAACATCTTTACTTGCTTATTTCTCCCATGTTTAGAGGTAAAGTGCTTTAAAAAAAAAAAAAAATCAACTCAATTCTGGCTGTGGATCAAATGAACCATGAGCACCTTTTCCCCTTTCACCTCTTTTCTCTAACCCCTTACATAAATAGTGAATGAGGTTTCCTAGCTAAGAATGTGAAGAGCTGTTCTAAGCCAGGACGCCACAGGAGTGCTGTGCCACGAGCGTGTTTGACAAGCATGCTCTTGGTACCAATTTGCCCAGACAAACAAGACTCCCAGCCACAGGATGCTGATGCTCTCCAGTCATCTGTGGAATCCACTGCACTCCTCCCTACAGCCCAGAGGAAAGGAAACTGTACTGCATTCGCTGAGCTCATTGTGGCTTGCTACGAAGTCGATACAGTCCACTAGAACCAGATCTGTCAGTACATCCTCGCTAATATCAAAGCTGACTCCAGCTTGGGATCAAACAGCTCTGCTTTTAGAAGTTCTCACTTGGTCTGTGAAAGATTAACAAGTTATTGACTGACCCAAGCCGGTCCCCTCCTCTCCTCCTCGGTGTTATCTGATGGTTGGATTGAGGGTGGCCTCTGGACTCAGAAAGTGTTGCTTGTTTTAGGCCTGAGTGGGTGGCTTTGATGTAAAGCTGGAGCCTTTTTTATTGCACTCGGTGCATGTGTGTGTTCCACGGCTTTCATAAACACCTCGATAAGTGTAACACGCAGGGTGATATCACTGAGTGAGTGGACACCCACATGAATACACACACACAGTGTACATGCCCATGTCATTACCAGCACCATAGACAAAGCGCAGTGATTGATGTGGTTTATTTACTCTCTTTATCTCCACTTCAGAAGTACATGTCTCTGGTGTAGAAGAGCTCTGTTTCCTCTGTACTGTCCCTCAGAGCTCTTTCCACACACACACATGTTTAATTTGAGATTTCCTTTTTCTCAGAGGTTTTAGACAACTGTTGTTCATTAAGATGCCTCTTTTTGTTTAAGCTGTCTGTACGACCAAGATGAAGATATCAATGCTAGACAGACTGCTGACATCAACTGCACTGGTTTTAACAAAATGACTCAGGGGGTGACCTCATGGGTTTTCTCTTCTAGTTTTTGTTGTTTGGGGGGCCTTCGAAATGGAGTTCAAAGGGCAACATGAGTCATGAGAGCCTAAAAAGTGCGATGTGGTGTCCCACAAGGCTCTGGTTTAACCCCCTTACTGTTATTATACATGTATGTGTATATATATATGTGTGTGTGTGTGTGTGTGTATATATATATATATATATATATATATATATCACATTTTTGTAAATATTTGATTATATCTTTTCATGTGACAACACTGAAGAAATGACACTTTGCTACAATGTAAAGTAGTGAGTGTACAGCTTGTGTAACAGTGTAAATTTGCTGTCCCCTCAAAATAACTCAACACACAACCATTAATGTCTAAACCGCTGGCAACAAAAGTGAGTACACCGCTAAGTGAAAATGTCCAAATTGGGCCCAATTAGCCATTTTCCCTCCCCGGTGTCATGTGACTTGTTAGTGTTACAAGGTCTCAGGTGTGAATGGGGAGCAGGTGTGTTAAATTTGGTGTCATCGCTCTCACACTCCCTCATACTGGTCACTGGAAGTTCAACATGGCACCTCATGGCAAAGAACTCTCTGAGGATCTGAAAAAAATAATTGTTGCTCTACATAAAGATGGCCTAGGCTATAAGAAGAGTGCCAAGACCCTGACACTGAGCTGCAGCATGGTGGCCGAGACCAAACAGCGGTTTAACAGGACAGGTTCCACTCAGAACAGGCCTCTAAAATTCAGTTTAGGCGAAGCAAGATGTATGCTAACCTAAGAGCATATTACGCCAGTATTATCTGTTAAATTCTTCCTTGAGTTCGAGGTTCGGCTCATCATGTTTAAAGATTTCAGTGATTTAGCTTCTGTATATATTGCTGATCTTCTGAAGCAGTAGAGCATCTTGAACACTTTGCTCAGCTAAGGCAGGCCTATTGATTTAGATTAACTAGTTTGGGACCCCCCTAATCTTTTACATGTAAAGCATATTGATGCTATTTCAGTAAAGATTACATCCTATAATGTGTCGCTTTCCACACAGTAAATGATTCATTTTAATGGAAGCAAGTATGTTTGTATGTTCATGTGCCCCACATTTCTTCCCAACATCATAAATAAATCATCTTTTTGCCTAAGGGATAAGGTGTTATAAATAGGATGTGTAAGAGGCCGCTTTAACGTCTCAGGTTCCTGAAATATTGTGGTGGCTTACCAGCACCGAGAAGTCTGCTTTTTAATCTTGCTTCCTGTGGGCTAACCAACTGACGCCTCTCCGCGAGGCTCCGTATTTCAACAAGGCCACAAAAGCCCCAGCACTGCCTTGCCAGTCTCCACTGGCTCTTGGAGAACAGAGTGTACCATCAGCAAACTGGTGTCTCAGTAAGCTGGCCAAGCCTCATCTGTCAAAGCCAGGGTAAGCAAGGGAGTGAGCGTGCAGGGCGAGGGAGAGGAAGCTCCCAGATAAACATACCGCAGCGCCTAAACTCCTAATCACTCTGCGCTTCCGTTTCCAGCCTCTATAATTAGAAGGCCATCTTTTCCATGTATTCCCAGTTGATGCAATGCTTCTTGTGGCTTGGCACCTCATTTGGGGCGTAGGTTAGTTTATGGCCGAGCCGTAGCTGGGTTTAGTCTTCTGATACAGCATAAATAGCTAACCGCCATCTAATTCACTGCCTGACTGTTTTTCTTTTTCATGTGAGCAATCTGTGCATGACCCTTCCTCCACCCGTCCGCACTGCTTCCTTTCTTGCCGCCCAGTGTGAGGGCTCAGCCACACCTAAAGCAGCTGTAGCTCTGAAGTGTGAACATGAGGATGCTGGAGCACAGGCTGGATGAGCTCATCTAGTACTTTAGCTATTTTCGTGTCAATTTATTTTATCCCTCTTGCACGTGTCAGCGCAAGGTCTTTTTATGCCCTGCCATTTAAGCTCCTTTTTATACCTTTTGTCAAACCGCTTTATAAAGACTTGTCTCTAATTACAGCCTTCTGAAACCTCAGCATAAAAGTTTGAGCTTTGGAACATGACGACTGTCGTGTTAAATTATGATTGAGAAAGCTGTGCGTTGCCGAGTCTCGCGTGACGGGACTTTCATATCTGTGTAAAAATAGCTTGTCGAGCTGTTGCACTGTTTTGAAAATTATATTCTGTGTAGACTTTTCACGGGCATTGAGTTTAGATTCAGGCTTTTCTCGGTGTGGTTTGCTAAGTGTGTTGTTTATAGTAAGAGTCTATACTTTCTGTAACTTGACTAACATACAAGTGGTGGAATGAAAGGCTCTGTCAGCAGAGGTTCCACATGGGTTCTCCTGTGGTTGGGTTTAAAACAGAGCCGCGCACCATCATTCCCTGAACACTGAAGGGTGAGCTTGGCGTTTGGTTGTGTGCCAAGGCTGCAGCACGTTATTACATTTTATAGCCATTTAAACTTGTCTCTTTTGTTCATCCTCTAAAGGTGACCCGGGTGTCGTCCTCTTTTATTTTGGCTCAGTGTTGACTAAACTGATGAACAAGGGCTACACTGTGTTATGTGATTCAGTAATAAGCGAATCTTTCTATTTGCAGGTATGTTGCTGGTGACTGCTGACACATTAGGACATGATTTTCACGTGTTTCAAATCCTCACTCACCCATGGGCATCGTCACAGAGTGCAGTTCATCACCTGTACACCCTGCACAGAGGGGAAACTGAGGCTAAGGTAAGAGAGTGTACGCAAACGTCTATGCTAATGTCTTTTTGCGATACAGTGCAGATTCAGCTATTAATATTTTGGTAGTTAAGTCAAAGTCAAATTCAGCAGTGCGGCATGATCTTTTGGGATATTTGATGAAATCGCAGCGCTGTCTCCGTGTTCCTCAGTCATGCATATACACGTTCACGCCAGCTTTTTTCGTTTGTGTTTGTGATGAAATATTGCATTCGTGAATTCTTTTAATCGTTAAGCTAATCACTAAAAGTCTTTGAGGGCCACCCACAGTGTTTATAGTCCCTGTGTTCTCGATTCTCAGGAAATATGCAGTTTGAACATGTTTTTCATCCTCTTTGGATCCCTTTGTGTTTTCTAAATACTGTCAAGAGACATGACTCGGAGCACCGTGCAACTCTACACAGAGCAGGACTCGGCCCTGCTGCTGAACTCTCTCTCTCTCGCTCTCTCTCTGGCTCTTTCATTATTTTCCTGCACAGCGTGTGAGAGACAACAAACAGTCTGGCTGCAATCCTAGGGGAGTCCTAACTGATCTGAAGCGTGATGTAGAACCAGACTACCTTTAGTGGTGTTGTGCTCCTCGGGAAGAACCCAAAAGTGTTAGCGTTGTGAAACGTTCCTAGTACAGTTTTCCTTTCTGGATGGACCAGAAGGAACCTTCTTAAATTATTTGAAGACTTCAGCTTTAAGTAGCTGATGGATATAATGGCAGTGGATAAAATCACATGTGACTGGAAATTAAACCATGTACTCACTTAAATGTATACAAATATTCAAAAGTTTAAATAATAAAAAAATTTTTTTTGCCATGATGCATTTTCCAGGGTGTGTGTCCCTGCCTTGTGCCTTGAGTCCCCTAGGATAGGATCCAGGCTCCCTGTGAGCCTTTGTAGGATAACCAGTGCAGAAAATGGGATGGATGGATATGTCCCTGTCCCCCCCTGCCCTAAAAATGTATAAATTTCATTTATACATATGAAATTGATACATTTTTAAGAATTAAAGTGTTAAGAGTAATTGAAACCAATAATCCTTTCCAAATGCTAATTGATGTCAAGTATCGTCAGGACATCGCGAGTTCAGTGCTACAGCCATCTGTGGCCGTGAGCCGAGGGAGCAAAATTGGTTGTGCTCTCTTTGAGGGAGGGAACGTAGGCTCCCCTGTGAATCATAGTGACACTAGTCAGTCGTGGGCGCCTCTGAGCTTGCATATGCAGAAGAAGGCAGATAGCGCTTTCCTCTGTGTGTGTTAGGCTGCCCTGTGATGCAGCAGTTTGAAGACATGTAATTGACTGGATTCACATGTCTCAGAGGAAGCACATCTTCACCCTCCCTGTTGGGTAGCTGTCATATGATGGGAAGAGCTGGCGAGTGGGAGGGAACCGGCAGGTAACCAAATTGGGGAGAAAGATGGAACTGCACAGATAACTCAGATGTTACATAGTATTTGGCACTTAATAAGTAAGATTTCTGAAACGGCCTCTCATGCAAGCTTTCAGTTGTCAGCATTATGATTTTCAAAAATCTGATCTCATTAATACTAGAACATGCATTCTTAAGCACGAAAAAAAAAAAACCCTGAAAAATGTTATGCTGCATTCCCAACAAATGGGAACTCAGAATCGTTCAACTTGGAACATACTACTTATCACATTAGAGCTTTCACACAAACTCGAAAGTCGGAAATGAAATGAATTTATTATATAATAAAATGGATTTATTATTAAAGTGCATGAGAGAGTTTACTGTTAATAAGGCCACAAATGACATGAAAGTGCAGTTTGATCAAAAGATCTTGTGGAAAGCAAGTTAGCATTTTCATTTCCACCTAGTATTTAGCGATTTCCGATATAACCAGAAGCTTAAAAGACTGCTTCAAACCTTAATTTTATTGTTTATTTCTTGTTTATTTCTTGTTTATTCCTTACTTTTGCACTACGAGTGCTGGCATGTTGAAGTGATGTCACAGAAACACGACTCGGATACGTCGGACCTCTTGGAAAACGGACTTTCCGTGTAGGAATTACGAGGTAGAGAGCCGTTCACACGGATCTTTCCTAGTGGGAAGTCAGAAATTTCCCAGTTCGCACATGGTCATTAACGCAGCATTAAAGTGTAGAAAAACAGCTGCTGGTGATCATCAGAGTCTCACTCCTGCCTGACTGTTTCACATTGAAGTCAGGCTTCAAATTTTAACAGCTTCAATATTTGAGAATAAGAGGCTATGGCCAGCAGTCTGTCCCAGCGGGCTAGTGATATTCCCACACCAACTTACTCGGCTTTACACGAATGTATCTGGGTCTACAGCATGTGGATGAGAGAGTAAAAGAGCAGCTGCCGTTGTTTAACCGCAGATCAGGGGGTGTTTACGTTTGTTATTTTCATTAATACAATTCTATAGGTTAAATATAGATTTTTCTACTCTGTGTTCAGCTCCTAATTAACTGTTTATTTTTTTGATTAAATTGGAAACACGTACAGAAAGAAATTTTCCTATGTTAGGTCTGCAGTTATTATTTTTGCCTATGGCCCTGATTTAGATACTTTTAACCGTGGTGCCTGTAGAAGGTACAGTGTAAAGATGAATCAACGTGCGAGCAGCAGGTTATGGTTCAATCCAGGACAAAAAAAAAAAAGAAGCACAAGGAACAGATGTCTTGTGCTCTGCTGCACTGTCTTTTTCAGTTTTCTGCACAGTATTTTTTTTCTACAAATTCAGGAAGAAAACGTGGAGCAGTTTGAAAAGTCCTCATTCATGTGCGGTCACGTAGAGTTCAAATTAATTCCCCCCCCCCCAGCAATCATTAATATTTTCCAGGAATTGATAACATGTCCCTGTATTTTAATTTTATAATATACTGTGGTGTTGCACAAATCGGGGGGCGGGGGGTAGCAGCTTTTGCAGCTGTTACACGCTTTTTTTTTTTTTGGTTGGCAGCTTGTGAGGTATTATTTGCTTAAGCAGAACTAATATTTATCCCTAAAGTTCGGTATGTATCCAGCAAAGTGTCATGTTTGGATGTGCACACAATGATGCTCTCTGCTCCAGTGTGCAAACTTCTCACAACCTGACATGGTCCAACCCACCACCAGCTCTAAAAACCTGCCTGTCATTTTCTCCCAATATTCCTCATGCTTATAAACACTGATATCACACTGACTTGAAACCTATTCAACATTAAGCGCTGCCTGTAAATCCTCTCACAGTCAAAACTTTGGACATTATTTGCATAGTTTTACCACTTTACATTTCCTGGGAAAGTCCTTGTATGTTTAATGTGACAAATAACAAATCACTGAATTTCGTGGAATATTGCACATTTTTTCATCACCCAGAATTAAACGGGTCAGCGGATCTTTCCCAGTAACGTGTTGCATCGTTTTTACATCAGCCTTCCTGATCATTTCCCAACAGTTGTCCCAGCTTTTGTTCCTGAAAGACTGCTGTATCAATCTTTCCTCCTTTCACAGTTAACCCCTTCTCCATCTTTCTCTGTCGAATGGGGCGCGAAGGCTAGCCTGTGTCGTCCCATCCCACTGAAGAGCACACTTTCAGTGGTGGACAGGGGTCAGCGTGGGCACTCTGACCGGTCTGCGGCTACACCGTCACATACACAGCAAGCTGTGATGCATTGTCGTGCAACTCTCTATTATAGCCAGCATTAATTTTCAGCAGTGTTACAGTAGCTCTTCTGTGGGATCGGACCAGACGGGCTAGCCTTTGCTTCCCACATGCATCAGTGAGCCTTGGGAGCCCATGTCCCTGTCGCCAGTTCACTAGTTGTCCTTCCTTGGACCACTTTTTGTAGGTAATAACGAATGCATACCGGGAACACCCCACAAGACCTGCTGTTTTGGAGATGCTCTGATGCAGTCGTCTAGCCATCACAATCTGGCCCTTGTTAAAGTTGCCGAGATCTTTACGCTTGCCCATTTTTCCTGTTTCCAACACATCAACTTCTGTTCACTGTTCACTTGCTAATATATCCCACCCATTACAGATGCCATTGTAACGAGATAATGAATGTTATTCACTTCACCTGTCTGTGGTTTTAAAGCTATGGCTGATCGATGTGATACATCAGAGCGTGTGAGCGGAGCGCTGATAATTCCACCGAAGCGGAGAGGTCCTTTCTTAAGATTCCACTCTGTTTGCTCAGACCGCTCAGCCCTGCTCGCTCAATCCAGGATGCAGTTTGTGATCTGATGGATTATGAAACTGCAAAATAAACATTAAAAATGTAATAAAACGCACAGCCTGTAACAGAATGTCACCCACAAATATCATCATTATTATCTCTGTTGCTGTAATTTATTCAAGCAAACAACAAAGAGAAAGTATACTACAGAGACATTTCATATCTGAGCGGGATTTGAGCAAACTTTGTTTTACCCTTGAGCGTGAGCAGTACATGAGTGGAGCGTTCTCTTGGGCCATGACCGATTGAGTGGAGCAAGTGTGCATAGAGCACCCGTGGGATATTGAGTGGAGTGTCACTCCACTCCGCTTCACTCACAGGCTCTGGCACGCGCACACACACACACACACAAGCTCATTAAAGTCATCCCTCCCCTTCTATGTCTATTAGGAGAAATGCTTGTTTTTAATATTATTTCATCTTTTAATAATGTTGAAAATGAAGACATTCTTAAAGAAAACGTTTCCACCCTGAACATCCGAAAGAGCACCAGAGTTCCATGTAGAACCACACAACAAAGGGTTTCCCTTTTAGAAGACGTAAATATTATAATCCTGTTGCACCAGAATGCATTTATGGGTTTCACAGCAGCGGGGGAGAATGCTTATGCAATCTCAAATTTATTTGCAAAACTATTTGTGCAAGCTATATTGATTTTTCTCCCCATTTCAATATTTTGGGATATTTAATCTAGGAGCATCAGCCAGGATTTTTCAGTCCACTTTCAGTGTACCTTCTGTACCCTCACATCCCTGTTCCTGGCTGACTGGAGTGTAACCCAACGTGGTCTTCTGTTGTTTCAGCGTATCAGCCTCATTGTTCGATAGGTCGTGCGTTCTACGATGTTTTTCTGTTCACCACGGTTGTCAGGAATGGTTATTTGACCTGTTGGTTATTACCATAGCCTTTCTGTCATTTCATCACTGAAATCATATTTTCTCCGCATGTTTGATGTGAACATTAACTGAAGCTCTTGACCCGAATCTGCATGATTTTATCAAGTGCCCAGTGAGCGTATAATCCCAGTTAAATACATTTCAGTTCCAGTTTGTAACATTACAAAGTGTGGAAGGGTTAAGTGGGGGGTAAATACT
>NC_071271.1:13420074-13427574 GCF_023375685.1 Ictalurus furcatus | reverse complement strand
GGCTCCAGCAGCCCGGTGGGTGTTTGTGGAGCCCCCTGGAGAGGCTCTAAAGGGTCTTACTTACTCACTGTCACTCTGGGTCATCGATCTCACACACACCAAGTGCTCACACTCTCTCTGTGCACATTCAAGATTTTGACTGGTACATACAGCTGTCAGGGGACAATGTTTATTAATTAGTGCTTGCGATGACCAAATCCACATTAAGCAGAGCAGATCTATGACGAAGCGTGTCTCGTGTCCTCGAGAGATCTCACTTTTCAAAGCAGTAGCATTAGATCCACCTGTCGCAAATTAGTCCTTCGTCTGAGTCTGCCCCTTCTGCAGTGCGGTGACCAGACGAAAAGTTTACACCGATGGAGAGGAATACGAAGATGTGGTGGTGGTGTGCATTTTAAGCCCTGTACAGGATTTTACTTCAAAGCATAAGGCTGTCCTAGTTTTTATATCTTCAAGGCTAGTTCAGTGGCTCCCCAGGCTAAAAGATAATAGGTTAATGGAGTCTGGCTTTTACACTCATTCACATGAGTGTGTGTGTTTGTGTGTGTGTGTTTGAGAGAGTGAGTGAGTGAGTGAGTGAGTAAGCGTTACGCTTTTCCTCTACCTCTCTTCCCCTTTCTCTGTTCCCCAGAGCCATGGTGAGTCTTGACTCTCCTAAAGGCCCTTGCTTTGAACTGGAATGTCTGGACCACTCACTTCCTGTCAGCACACTCTTCCTCTTTTACAGCTCTTCATCTATAAGTTACCCTGTCAGGATTTATCAGCACAATTTAACCTCCTTGCGAGTATGTGCCCTTTTTACAGAAAGGATTTCAATTTTTTACTCGCATATTGAAATAACCGTTCACACTCGTCTCACGGTTGTCCAAGCAGTTTGATTTAATTATAACCGTTATAAGGTATTTAACGTTTAACAAAGAAATTTGTTTGTCTTGGTTTCTAAAACTCAAGGTAAAATGAAATAAATAAATGAACACAACATATTTGAGTTATTTCATTGATGTTGATGTTTATCTGAATCTAGATTCAGTAGTTTTAAGCCCACTGGTTTTAAGTCCCTCTCACACCTAAGGATAGGTTCATTAGACCGAGTTCCAGCCACATATTTTTATACAGGAAAAGCCAAATTTATACTAATTGCATTTCTTTCTTGGTAATACGTGAGCTTTTTGGGTGTGAAGCCGGCAGCAGATTTGAAACCTGTAAAGTTACAACACAGTAGCCATAACAACCGGCGCGTGATTGCCGGCTGTGACAACACATTGATTTGGGGAAGGAACTGGAGACGTACACATCCTACACTGCTGGCTGGATGCAAAAATAGAACAACACACAAAAAACCCTTTCTTTGCTCCCTGTGTAATTATGGATCTTTTTTTTTTCTTTCTATCTGTCGTGTGTCTTTTCCTCTGGAGACGCGCTTCACAATTATTGCGTAAGCTTACAATAGCTGCTGCTGTGTCCCGCTCATGTGTACTCTGTGTAGAGTTTCACTATTATTCTCTCATGCATTTTTGGGGAACGTTACCGCTCATTGATCACTTTAATAGGAACAGTCGGACAACCATGTAGCAGTAGCGCAGTGCTCAACATCATGCATGTAGAGGACGGGCTGGTTGGAGTCTTTCAGAAACTGTTGAGATTTTAGCGTGCATGATTTTTGTCGGGTTTACACAGTACGGTGCAAAAAAAAAAACATTCCAGATCTGCGGTCAGAGATGCCTTGTTGATGAGAGGGACCAGAGGAGAATTTCAGACTCGTTGGAGGTGTTAGGAAGGCTACAGTAACTGAAATCACTGCTCTTTATAACCGTGGTGAGCAGAAAAAAGTTAACGGTTATAATGGAAGAAGACCACATGGGGTTCCAGTCCTGTGAGCTACAGCGGGCACCAAAACTGGACAGCTGAAGACAGGAAAAAGACCAAATTCCTAGACATGTTGCGTGTTGTGAGATGTATCTGTATTATATTAGCTCTTGTTGGCTTTTTAACTGGCTTTTTAATAGTGACACATCAGGATCCTCTGCCTGTGTTAGTGTGATTCCCGCTGTGCATCAGCATGTCATATCTGTAAATAAGAGGTGCATTTTGAAAGCACCAGGAATGAAAAGGCTTCTTGAAGTATATAAAATATAAGAGAACTATTATATACAGTATGCCATTATATTTGTGTGTATAAATGTGGTACATTGATTCGTTAGGTCAGTTATTTTGATGAACTCTGTATTGTTATGTCACGTTGTCTTAACTACAATGTACAGAGTTTCTAATGTAATTACTTCATCCAACTCAAATGAACGTTCTAGTATATTTGTATATGTCTCTGTCTGTGTGTGTGTGGCTTGTAGTCAGGCGTGCAGATCTGATGTGCTCCTGCAGGGTCAGAAAACATACTCTCTGTAATCAAAAGCTGGCTTTTTTTCCCTGGCGCACGCACACCCCTGAAATCCATCTCGGCGACTTTAACAGCGAGTTGTCTTAAAGATAAAGTGCTGCTCGTCCGCTCGGTAAACATCAGGCATCCAATCAAGCCGAGCATCAAAGCGCTGCTCTTGTTTTAACATACCACATGCATCATCGTGCAGATTTATTGCTCTGGTTGTAGTGTGCTGTGTCCGTGCCACAAGGCTGTAGTGTATGGACTTACATGCCGTTCCCTCTCCGGCCTTCGTGTGGTGCTGTGCTCTCAGCTTTGATTGACGAAGCCTGCAGAGTGGCTGCTGGAGCTCTGAGAGCAGCCGGATTATCTCATAATGCTTGAGTTGCACTCCTAAATTTCTTCTTGATATGAATCTAATCCAACAGAAAGGCCGCGGCTACTCTGTGATTCGTGTGTTATGAATGGCCTGCTGTTAGGGACGTACAGTTTTGTTTCCTCTTCTGATCAGGATTTAAAGACACTAATAGGGATTAGTGCAAAATAATAGATAAATAGATAAACATGCCGGCTTTTTTTGAAAACTCAGTTTTTGGTATTTGTACATAATTGGAAAAAAAGTACCATTAATTGAGAAGTAATATTATGGGATGTAATTTTTTTCCTGTCACGGATAAGCAGGCTGGAGTATCACTTTAATTGTTAAATACTATATTTTTCCTATTTTTTCCTCCAATTATTACATATAAACAAACAAACAAACAGTTTTTTACAAGGTTTATATTTATTCACAAACAATTCTTAAGAGGCAAAACTTTTTTTATTTATGTATTTGTGAAAGCAACAGTAAATGTACTCCGTTAATAAAGCTATTTTTCTTTGAATCATTTAATAGACATAAACCCAGTTTACACAAATATGCATTTTTAAGTGTTGTCAAATGAACTCATAGCTCACCTACAATATACGTCTTTGATGTTTTTATGTCTTTAATGCATCTTGAATGATTTTTTTTCCGTCTCACAAGCACGCACGCGGTGTCATGTGAAAGCTTGTAGAGAGGGCCGATGTGGATTTATCAGTCGCTGTGAGCCATGATGATATTCGTTGCCCTTTCCCACCGTGCAGTAGTGTTTTTGACACTTCTCATGACCTGAGGCTCTACAACACAAATTCTCACCATCTTACAGAAAACCTCCTCCTCACTGGAGTTAACTGTACTCCTGATCTTAGAGGAAATGTCCCATAGATTTCATTTAGCTGTACATACATCAGTATTTTATAGAATGTTTTTGTTGTTGTATTCGCTCCAAAAAAATTAATGATGGCACAATGTGCTAAAATCTTTAAAATTCTGTATGTATAACATGTCTGTTTTGACAGTGTGGGCATGGTTAGTTTAAACAAACAGGCCCACACTTTCTGTCTTTTATCATTTGCATCATTTTTGAAAGAGAAACCGTTTTCTATTAGAAGAGATGTATTCGGTGCTGTAAGCAGAAATGAAGGTTTGGCTGTGTGTACGACTTTCCGGTCTGTTCATCTTTTGTGTTTTAGCTAATCATAGCGAGGAGTTTGAATTGAACAGAATGCTAATATTATATAGGCACTACTTGAAACGTTTCTTTCATGGCATTTTCTATGTATAAATGTGGGTGCGGAACAGGTGGAGTATTAGTAAAATGCTGAAGGTTTTAATTACATTACACATTTAGAAAATATGTCGTTATTCAAATCAGTAAATTTAGAACGTCAGACTTGCTCTTATATGTCAGATGTTTCCTTTAATTATTGTTAACCACATGTTCTTTTCTTCCCAAATGAGTCCCGAATTAACTATGTGAGAGCAGTTAAACTAGGATTCATTTCGGAGGGGAAGAACACGTGGCATTATGTTGGTCGCATTAATTAAAGGAAACAGTAACTTGGTGTTGATGTTTAACACACAAAAGGCTCCTTATTTAGAAACCGTGCATTTGTTGTGTTCTTATTAAAATTTTCTTAGCCAGGCAGATGGACCAAGGACAGGAGAAACCAGAGTGAAACCAGATTATGATGATAATAATAATAATAATAATAATAATAATAATGTGCTAATTTATAAATTCTATATATCTGCATTGAAATTTACAGTGGCAAAAAAGTTTTTATTTAGCTTTATTTATTTGGCTTTCTTTCTTTATTTAACTGAGAAGTAACTATTTATCTTTTTAGGAATTAAGGTTTTTAATTAATTAATTAATTAATTAGTGACAAGTTTGTCTTTGTTTCTTAAGCTACATTGAGAAGAAGCCATTTTTCTTTTTAGAAGATCTGCTTTCAAAGAGAAAATTAGTTAAATTGTTTTTAATATACACACACACACACACACACAAACACACACCACATGCATATACTTAAAAGCAGTACAGCAGAAGGAGCTTATATTTATTTGTATGGGAAAACTAATATGTTTTAATTTATTTATTCATTTTCATATGATTCATATTCATGTGATTCATTTACCTGTGATTCATTTACCTTTTCTCTTCTCTCCTCCCTTCCCTTTCCCAAATATTTCATTGAGAAGAAGAAAACAAAAAAACAAAACAAAAAAAAAAACAAAAACCCACCCCCCGCCCCCCCGGCTCATCATGGCTACTCAATAACTGTTGTTGGTTATATAAATATTATAAAACCCAAGAACAGGCACAAAAATTTAAGTGGGAAGTGTCTGTAACTCCATAAAGTATACAATAAAGGGATGCCATTTATAAATAAATAAAATAAAATAAAATAAAAAATAATAAATAAATAAATAAATAAATAGATAAAAAATTCATCTAAGTTAGGAGCGTATACAATACCTGTCTTTGCATTAGAGTACCAGCAACTACAATATATCTACCGTTCGCATCAGCAACAGCATTAGTGGACGAAAACTGTAACCTTTTGTCAATTAAAATAGCGACCCCTCCTACTTTCAAATTAAAGTTCGAGTGGAAGACGTTTCAAATATGTAAAAACCTTAGATCTCTTGACAGGATTACCTCTGACGTTCCAACAAATAAATCTTAAAGGCGTGCCTGTTCCAGCCGGAGTGGGACCCCCCCCCCGGAACACTAATATGGAACGAATTGTATTATTATTAGTAGTAGTAGGAGTAGTAATGTATGTGTATGCTTGTATTTGTTTCTGTCTGCATGTGTTAAAAATCGCACTTGCTGAAGTAATGGGATATATAGATTTAGCTGCATGTTTCATATAATGTATGGTGTATGGACTAGAAGCCTGGCACATGGGTGCATCCACAGTTAGGGATATTTCTACATTTTCAAGGCAGTGTGCTTTTTGCAGATCAAAAGCCTGGTGTGGTTTATCTTAAATATGTCCAAAATGGCCTTTTGTCATTGGAGCCTTCATGACTTGGAGGGCTAGATATGCTCCCCACTTACACAAAAGTAAATTGACATGATCAGATTACTGTTTCATGATCAGAGCCACATGCTGAGGTCCATTGATTGAGTCTCTGGATGCCTTCCTGTTCATCCGCTCATGCCCCATTTGCTCACTGCACTCATCAGAGGTGAAAGATGCAGCGCTACACACACACACACACACACACACACACACACACACACACACAGTGTCTCTCTCTCTTGCTCTCTCTTTCGCAAAAATGCAACTCTCCCAAACAAACTTGTCCACATATGGTTCTAGTAATAGTGTCATCTGAGCCCCTGAAGAGTACAGATTCCCTGTGTCACCAAGGTGCTTGCTGATGAGCTGTAAGTGCAGACATGCTGTCTAACTTATTGAATTAGATTTTTGGGGATCTCTGTATATTTAGCATGAGTTGCTTAATAAATTAGTTCTAAAGATGCCCATGTAGTTATTATAAATAATATTAAGTTTATCATATTTAAATATTTTATATTTCATATATATATATATATATATATATATATATATATATCTCAGCATATCAGTGGGTCCACAGTTTGTACTGTGTCACTGAACATTAAAATATCCTTGTATATGATGGTAAATAAATTCTTTTATCTGTAGTATTATTTCTATATATTGGCCTGATTTTAAAAATGTGCAATAATAGCTATTAGATAACATAAAAATGCAGACCAAACCTCTTCCTTTACCTTATAAATGCAGAATAAAGTATCCCGTCTCTCTTGTAAAAGCAGTTATGCTACAGCAATATGTCCTAATATTCAGGACGTTTTACAGAATATTACACTTGCTGTCAATAAAATGTGCTGTCAAAACATGCTGTCCCTAACATCCATTCAGTGGATGGCAGCTTGCCATGTTTGCGGATTCTGGCTTGACGCCACTGTGAGCTCGAAAATAGTAGCCCAGCAGATACAGTTAAAAAAAAAAAAAATGAAGAAGAAGCTGAGGCAACCTTGGCTCTCGTTCACCATTACCCAGGAGTCAGCGCTGATGTCTTTTCCACCAATGTCTGATTTCCTCAGAAAACAGTAAATCTTGTGAAGTTTATTTTCTTTGCAGCATCTGTGTTTTATAATGGTCCTTTTAATTTGTTTTCACTTTGTCCAGTGGGATTGCTTTTATCCGGCACTTTCTGGTCTCCAGTTTTTTTGGGGTTTTTTTCCCTCCTGGAAGTGAGTATTTTAATAATGATAGTTCTGGGAATTGGCGCAGCCAGACTTGACAGCGCTTTCCCTTTAGCAGAACAGCCATTGTTCCTCTTCCTCTCGTCTTCTCCCTGCCTCTTTTTTCAGTCCCCGCCTCCCGTGTGCTGCACACTTCATCCAAAACATGTCCGTGAAACTTGGACTTAGACGGGCGGGGGGACTAGAATGGGGAAATGGTATATATATTGAAGTATTCCCATAGCAGGAGCAGGGCTTTATATAAGGCACTTTTTTGCAGTCTCAAATCCTACTCTATTTCACAGCGTTTAACATTTAAACCCGCTGAAATACAGTATGTCATATATCCTTGTGTCGTAATATCCCAGGGAGTGTGTTTCATATTAATACAGAACAGCTTTATATGCTTATTAGACAAGAGTAGCTGGTACATGTCACTTGTTGAAAGTTCTTTTCGGGAGCGAAAGCATTTTCGACACTTTCCCTGATGCAAATAGAACAGCTTGGGAG